>NC_136060.1:511953399-512093933 GCF_964261635.1 Lissotriton helveticus
TCTAATCAGGACCCCAGTCTCTGTGCTTTCTCCCCTAAATTGGTCATGGTGAGTACTTAGGTGCATCTCAGATTGGCTACTTGTGTACCAGTATAAGTCCCTAGTATATGGTACAGAGGTACCCAGGACATTGGTACACCAAGGGCCTCCCATGGGATGCAGCATGCATTATGCCACCCATGGGAGACCACTCAAACGGTAACTAGAGGCCGGCCATTGCAGCCTGTGTGAGCTGGTGCTAGCACCGCTCACGACAGATAAAGGTTTGCTTATATCTGAGGTCACTGCACTTAAAACCTACAAGTCACCCCTAAGACAGGCCTTTCAATCCATGAAGGCAGGGTGCTCGGTTCTAAGTGTGAAGGTGCCCAAGCATGAGCAGGACACCCCTACAACCTTCGGAGTCCATTCTCCTGGTTTTAAGTGCATCAGCCACTATGATCCATAGTGACCATGCATTATTACGCGATGACCATCTCTAACCCGGCTGTCACAAACCCTGTCAGGTTTGGTATCAAACAAGTTGGCATCATACCTCCCACAACGTAAACGCAGTGAAAGGTATGATTCCATGCACTGTGAAGCTCGTCCGGGAGGCCCTCTGTGCTCCCGGTACACACTCTTCTAGACCCGGACAGCACAACATGGCTGATGCTGACAAGATCAATGAAGCCTTACAAGTAGTAAGGACAGAATCCTGGGCACTCTGGCGTGCACGAAAGTGCGTCACACAAGTTATAAACACTGTTTCTAATAAATGTCTGTAGTCACGGTGTTTCAAAGATTTACTTCGAATATTTATCTATGACGTTACAGTTCAACATTTTAGTCATGTTTCATATTTCATCATATGGTAACGTTGTGCATCAAAACATGAATCCAAAAGTCATAAAGGTAGTTAACTCCATGGGTTAAAAGGTCCCCAATGCATTTCGTGCAAGGATTGCACTTCTTCAGGGGGAATCTAAATAATAAAGAAACAAGAGATGTAGGGCGCTGCTAATACAGGAGACTAGTACAAGTATGAGCACGGATGGGGGTTGCAAACAGTGAAACTATTACAAAGTAAAAATGCAAACGGAGCTGAGTTATATTACAGATAAACGGATGGGGGGTAACAGATAGGAAACAAGATAGAAAACAAGCTGTGCCCCGTGTTTTTTTAAAAGGGTGTGGAGTGACACGATATTACAACAAGGAATCCAAAATTTAAAACTATAGGTTAAAACGTGATGACCGTTATAGGAGTGGTGGTCGGGATCGTGTAACGAAACAGTGATACAAGGTGAGAAACTTGTGAACTCTATGCGGCGAAAACGAGTGCTAGGTGCTGTGCAGCGCGTAAGGAAGAAGAAAAAATACATGCAAAGTGAACGGGAGGAATCGAGAGCGGTGTGCGCTTACCAGTAGTCGGTGTTGGATAATCGTACGTGAAATTAAAGAGGTAAACTCCGGTTCGACGTGAACGAAGTCCGGAAGACGCCGCGCATGCGCGTTGGTGTAAAGATATAGACGGGAAAGTATAGTGAGAATAGAAAGCGGACTGTGTTGAGGAATAGAAGTAGGTGAAGTGAAAAGTCGAAAGGGACAACAGTCACCTAAGTGGAAGTAGTTAAAAGAACCCGATAGGCGAGAGATCCTGCAGATATACTATTGCATAGAACAAATAGAAATGGAAATAAATAAAGGGTGAAACAAAGGATAATAGAATGAATAACAGCTGGGGGTAGTGACTGGATAGACGGGTGGCGACAGTAATGTGGAAAAAAAGGATAGGTGAGAATGAAGGGGGTGTGTGAAGGAAGTGTGAACATGGGAAGGTGAAAGAAATGAAAAGGTTAATAAACAAATAGGGAACAATACAATGGTGAATAAATCAGCGAGTGTTAAAGCTTCAAAGAGGGATCAAACTCAGATCACACAGTACAATGTTAATGAGTGGCTAAAGCATCAGTTATAAATGGCAACTATATTCCAGTCTGTCATTCAATCCTTTCGGATGTGTGGCCTGGAGGCGGTGTATCCAGTAGAGTTCACGACGAAGTAGATGTTTGCTGTTGTCAGTATGGGTTTGTTTATCCACTACTTCTAGGATGAGGAAACGAATTTGACTGGGATTGTGGCTGTTTGCGATGAAATGAGCCGCTACACAAGACTTCAGATTTTTGGTGCGTATGTTGCTACGGTGTTCAGTCAACCTTGTTTTAATTTTGCGCTCAGTTTTGCCCACATATGGGAGGCCGCAAGGGCATCTTAGCATATATACAACGTTCATGGAATCACAAGTAGCATTGACTCGGAGGGGTATCGGAGTTCCTTGAGTGGGATGAGATAGGCGGTCGCCTGGGATAATACTGTGACAGTGACTGCAATTATGGCATGGTATTGTCCCTTTGAAGGTGGTGTTCTCCGTTGTAGGTGGTTCCTTCAATAGTGATGCAATGTTTTTAGAACGTTGATATGAGAAAATGGGTGGTTTTTCAAATATTTTGTTGAAGTCTGTTTCAAGTTGTAGCATAGGCCAGTGCTTGCGAATTGACTGTTTGATTTTAGTGGATTGTGTTGAAAATTTCGATACAAATACTACACGTGTATCCGTGTCAGGGGGCTTTTCTCTGGGTTGTAGTAATTCTTGTCTCAGTTTAGTGGACACTCTGTCTTCGGCAGTTTGAGTGAGTTCTATGGGGTAACCTCTTTGTTTGAATTTGGTAATAATGGTCGTGCTATTCTGAGTGTACAATTCTGGTGTTGATGCAATCCTTTTAGCTCGGAGGAGTTGTGAATATGGTAAGTGGCGTTTCAGGCTGGGTTGGTGGAAGCTGCGGTAATGTAGGTAATTGTTACGGTCAGTGGTTTTAGTGTATATGGAGGTTACAAATTGGTTGTCTGATAATGTGATCTGTACATCCAGAAAAGGTATAGTCGAAGTGTCACTATTGTGCGTGAACTGGATGCGATCATCCACACGATTGAGATGGTTGATGGCATTCAACAATTGAGATTCATTGCCTTTCCAAACTAGGAAAATATCATCGATGTATCGATGATAAGCTAGTAGAAATGGTTGCCAATCTTGGTTCTGCAAGATATGTTCGTTCTCAAATTGATACATGAATAAATTCGCATATGCTGGAGCTGCACAATTTCCCATTGCGACTCCAGACAATTGTTGAAAGAATTCATTATTGGAAGATTTGAAGTAACTGTGGTGCAACGTGAATTGCATCAATTCAATGATAAAGATTTGTAAGTCTGTGGGTTTGTCACTTCGTACCAAGGCAGATTCTAGAGCTTCTAGTCCCAAGTTGTGGAGTATTGATGTATATAAAGAATTAACATCTATGGTACACAGGATAACTCAGCACCTAGCACTCGTTTTCGCCGCATAGAGTTCACAAGTTTCTCACCTTGTATCACTGTTTCGTTACACGATCCCGACCACCACTCCTATAACGGTCATCACGTTTTAACCTATAGTTTTAAATTTTGGATTTCTTGTTGTAATATCGTGTCACTCCACACCCTTTTAAAAAAACACGTAGCACAGCTTGTTTTCTATCTTGTTTCCTATCTGTTACCCCCCATCCGTTTATCTGTAATATAACTCAGCTCCGTTTGCATTTTTACTTTATAATAGTTTCACTGTTTGCAACCCCCATCCGTGCTCATACTTGTACTAGTCTCCTGTATTAGCAGCGCCCTACATCTCTTGTTTCTTTATTATTTAGATTCCCCCTGAAGAAGTGCAATCCTTGCACGAAATGCATTGGGGACCATTTAACCCATGGAGTTAACTACCTTTATGACTTTTGGATTCATGTTTTGATGCACAACGTTACCATATGATGAAATATGAAACATGACTAAAATGTTGAACTGTAACGTCATAGATAAATATTCGAAGTAAATCTTTGAAACACCGTGACTACAGACATTTATTAGAAACAGTGTTTATAACTTGTGTGACGCACTTTCGTGCACGCCAGAGTGCCCAGGATTCTGTCCTTACTACTTGTAAGGCTTCATTGATCTTATATTTGCAGCACCTTTTGGACCCAGAAGGTGTTTTCCTGTGCACCTATTACCATTGAAGAGTATTTACCCCTGGACAATATTATCTACCCCGGAGTGCAGCGGTCTACAAACTTTGATGCTGACAAGAGACATGATTCTGCCCTCCTGCTGCTGAGCCAAGCTCGAGCAGGGGAAGGCAGAACAAATAGGTATCTTGTCACAGGGAGGTGTGACCACCTCCCAGACAGGGTTTAGTGTATTGGGGCTGGGTGGGAGGGCTTGCCAGTGCCACTCAGTCTGCTTGAGCGTTTACATTTGGTGCCCTCCTTGCATACTCCAGTTCAAACCAGCTCAGGGAGCCGTTGGCCCCCGCTTTGAGGCAAAACTGGTCAAAGGACATGGGAGTATCTGTGGTGATGTGATGCTGGCGGAGATCAGCATGAACACTGTGATGTCATTTAGAGTGTTTACTAGCATCCTGTCTGGAGTGTTCTGAGAGTGGCAGTTACCACTTATGCCTGGGCTGTGCCCGCTGGGACGGCTCTCTGCACCTCTCTAATAAATATTACTCTTGTTTCTACAACAGCGTCCTCTTCACATCAGTATCCTCCCCCCTGTCCGACCCCTCCCCTTGAAGGGACCCCTGAATCGTCCCAACCCTTTCCTTAGGGAACTTAAGTGCTTACCTGTAGCTGGGTCCCTAGATTCGTCGTGGGACAAGATTTATTTCAAGACACCACTTCTTCAACCGTCTGAGCTCTCTGGACTTTGCTAGACTTCTCTCTGGGCCTCAAGACTGCAACTAGGAAGACTCTGCTGCTCCTGGTCTCGTCGCCCTGGTCATCTGTTGCAATGTGCGTACCCGTGCCCCATACAGGAACTTTCCAAGGCCTGTGGGAATCGAAGACACCTGAAGTAATCTCCCTTGAAGTGAAGGAGTCACTTCCCTGCATCTGCAGGCACCGCAACAAAGCTGACCGGTCTGATGATCCTGAGTTCCAACGGACTCCGAAAGGCTCAGCAACACAGGTGGTGGTTCTTCACATCCATCGAGGCCTGCCCGTCTTTTCAATAAGTTTGAGGCCAGTATCCCTCATCGGAACCACAGGAACCAAACCCCTGTGCGCAGTGTCGACTTGCCATTGCAAAGGCTTGTTGGCTTTCTTCCTCCAAGATCTTTGGGCTCCCGGTAGCCCCACCCTCAAGCATCTCTTGTGAACAAGATCTTCATCCTCTCCACATCACTTGCAGCGTGGGCCTGCATCTTTGGTGAGCTGCTCGAGGTCCTTTTGCGACTCCAGTGCCTTCAGCGTGTGGGTCCTCTCGAGGGTCTTCTTTGATTTCAGCAGGCTCCCCATATTGCTCGGGACTGCTCTGACTCCCCTGCTTGTGGTGAGTCACCTAGACCTTGCTGGTCCCAACACCGCAACCTACTTTGCTTTCCACATTGTTTGCTGTTCCCAAGGCTTGTTGGTGCTCCCGACTGACACCAACCCCACAACTCTCGACATCTGATGTGGGACAGCTCGTGAACACCTCCTGGTCTTCCACAGCATTGCCTGGTCCTCACAGCCGCAGCCCCGTCAACTCTCCTGCAACACCCGATATCGGTGTTGCCCCCCGGTCACTTCTGAGTGTTCCCTCTGCTTGCAGGTATTTCTTATCTTGAATCCACCTTTGGGTTCCACCAGACACTTTCTCCTTCTCCAGCAGCGGCATCTTGGGTTTGACTGTGGTTTCCAACACCACTTCACACCTATGCACCCGGCTTCCCTGGTGTAGGTAACGTGGACACCAGGGTATCCACGGGTGGGGTGGCTCTCCAACCTTCAATTTTCCACTGGGTTTCTTTAGGGTCCACTGGGAGGGGTCCTTCTTTAAAATTGCAACCTAGACTTACCTGTTGACTTGTATTGAGTCTGCAGTCGTGTTCCCACACTGCACACGGCCTCCATGGGGTTCCTGGTTACTTACCTCGGGTGGTTCCTTGGGTCCCTGGCACTTCTACGTCTTCTAGGTACAGTCTTGACTTAAGTCGTAGTTCGCATTCCACTATTTTAGTATATGGTTTGGTCTCCCCCTGGCAACCCCTGTGTATTTGTGCTACTTATCTGTTTTCTTTGGAAAGTATTGTGTGCATTTCATATATCTCCGGGTAAGAGATACTTGTATGTATTAGTGACTGTCTTATAATAAATACATATTTTTATAAATACACTGTGTGCTTCTTTTTCACTTAATCTATACCAATAAGATTATACTCTGGTAAAACAAGCTGCTTTACACTCCTTCTGGACTAAGCCTGAAGGCTGCTCTCCACAGCTACCACTTAGAGACCTTTCTAAGGTTGTCTAAGACCACTAAAATCACCATACGGGTTGTCTGGATTAGTGCAGGGTGCCCACTTACATAAGTGATTCAGAAAAGGGGGTGGTGATGAACAGAGTGCCTGAATTAAGCAGACCACTCTTACCCAGTCCAAAGATCAGGGCTTGATCCATCACCGTTTTTTAGCTCACTGCACCATCCCAGCTCAGAACTTGGCTATATGCAAATTAGTCTGTTCCTGTCCCAGTGCATGATGGGAACAGGGCAAACCAAACTACCAAGCCAATTCTTATACTGGGAAGGAAACAAGCTTCCGGGGACCGGTTTCTGCCATTTCAGGCGTCGTCGGCTCGGCTTGCTTGAATCCTGATGGTGCAATGAGCAAGGGACTCACATCTGAGTATACCCTTCCACGCTTATGGTGGACAAAATGATTCAGAAAAGGGGGTGGTGATGAACAGAGTGCCTGAATTAAGCAGACCACTCTTACCCAGTCCAAAGATCAGGGCTTGATCCATCACCGTTTTTTAGCTCACTGCACCATCCCAGCTCAGAACTTGGCTATATGCAAATTAGTCTGTTCCTGTCCCAGTGCATGATGGGAACAGGGCAAACCAAACTACCAAGCCAATTCTTATACTGGGAAGGAAACAAGCTTCCGGGGACCGGTTTCTGCCATTTCAGGCGTCGTCGGCTCGGCTTGCTTGAATCCTGATGGTGCAATGAGCAAGGGACTCACATCTGAGTATACCCTTCCACGCTTATGGTGGACAAAATGATTCAGAAAAGGGGGTGGTGATGAACAGAGTGCCTGAATTAAGCAGACCACTCTTACCCAGTCCAAAGATCAGGGCTTGATCCATCACCGTTTTTTAGCTCACTGCACCATCCCAGCTCAGAACTTGGCTATATGCAAATTAGTCTGTTCCTGTCCCAGTGCATGATGGGAACAGGGCAAACCAAACTACCAAGCAAATTCTTATACTGGGAAGGAAACAAGCTTCCGGGGACCGGTTTCTGCCATTTCAGGCGTCGTCGGCTCGGCTTGCTTGAATCCTGATGGTGCAATGAGCAAGGGACTCACATCTGAGTATACCCTTCCACGCTTATGGTGGACAAAATGATTCAGAAAAGGGGGTGGTGATGAACAGAGTGCCTGAATTAAGCAGACCACTCTTACCCAGTCCAAAGATCAGGGCTTGATCCATCACCGTTTTTTAGCTCACTGCACCATCCCAGCTCAGAACTTGGCTATATGCAAATTAGTCTGTTCCTGTCCCAGTGCATGATGGGAACAGGGCAAACCAAACTACCAAGCCAATTCTTATACTGGGAAGGAAACAAGCTTCCGGGGACCGGTTTCTGCCATTTCAGGCGTCGTCGGCTCGGCTTGCTTGAATCCTGATGGTGCAATGAGCAAGGGACTCACATCTGAGTATACCCTTCCACGCTTATGGTGGACAAAATGATTCAGAAAAGGGGGTGGTGATGAACAGAGTGCCTGAATTAAGCAGACCACTCTTACCCAGTCCAAAGATCAGGGCTTGATCCATCACCGTTTTTTAGCTCACTGCACCATCCCAGCTCAGAACTTGGCTATATGCAAATTAGTCTGTTCCTGTCCCAGTGCATGATGGGAACAGGGCAAACCAAACTACCAAGCCAATTCTTATACTGGGAAGGAAACAAGCTTCCGGGGACCGGTTTCTGCCATTTCAGGCGTCGTCGGCTCGGCTTGCTTGAATCCTGATGGTGCAATGAGCAAGGGACTCACATCTGAGTATACCCTTCCACGCTTATGGTGGACAAAATGATTCAGAAAAGGGGGTGGTGATGAACAGAGTGCCTGAATTAAGCAGACCACTCTTACCCAGTCCAAAGATCAGGGCTTGATCCATCACCGTTTTTTAGCTCACTGCACCATCCCAGCTCAGAACTTGGCTATATGCAAATTAGTCTGTTCCTGTCCCAGTGCATGATGGGAACAGGGCAAACCAAACTACCAAGCCAATTCTTATACTGGGAAGGAAACAAGCTTCCGGGGACCGGTTTCTGCCATTTCAGGCGTCGTCGGCTCGGCTTGCTTGAATCCTGATGGTGCAATGAGCAAGGGACTCACATCTGAGTATACCCTTCCACGCTTATGGTGGACAAAATGATTCAGAAAAGGGGGTGGTGATGAACAGAGTGCCTGAATTAAGCAGACCACTCTTACCCAGTCCAAAGATCAGGGCTTGATCCATCACCGTTTTTTAGCTCACTGCACCATCCCAGCTCAGAACTTGGCTATATGCAAATTAGTCTGTTCCTGTCCCAGTGCATGATGGGAACAGGGCAAACCAAACTACCAAGCCAATTCTTATACTGGGAAGGAAACAAGCTTCCGGGGACCGGTTTCTGCCATTTCAGGCGTCGTCGGCTCGGCTTGCTTGAATCCTGATGGTGCAATGAGCAAGGGACTCACATCTGAGTATACCCTTCCACGCTTATGGTGGACAAAATGATTCAGAAAAGGGGGTGGTGATGAACAGAGTGCCTGAATTAAGCAGACCACTCTTACCCAGTCCCAAGATCAGGGCTTCATCCATCACCGTTTTTTAGCTCACTGCACCATCCCAGCTCAGAACTTGGCTATATGCAAATTAGTCTGTTCCTGTCCCAGTGCATGATGGGAACAGGGCAAACCAAACTACCAAGCCAATTCTTATACTGGGAAGGAAACAAGCTTCCGGGGACCGGTTTCTGCCATTTCAGGCGTCGTCGGCTCGGCTTGCTTGAATCCTGATGGTGCAATGAGCAAGGGACTCACATCTGAGTATACCCTTCCACGCTTATGGTGGACAAAATGATTCAGAAAAGGGGGTGGTGATGAACAGAGTGCCTGAATTAAGCAGACCACTCTTACCCAGTCCAAAGATCAGGGCTTGATCCATCACGTTTTTTAGCTCACTGCACCATCCCAGCTCAGAACTTGGCTATATGCAAATTAGTCTGTTCCTGTCCCAGTGCATGATGGGAACAGGGCAAACCAAACTACCAAGCCAATTCTTATACTGGGAAGGAAACAAGCTTCCGGGGACCGGTTTCTGCCATTTCAGGCGTCGTCGGCTCGGCTTGCTTGAATCCTGATGGTGCAATGAGCAAGGGACTCACATCTGAGTATACCCTTCCACGCTTATGGTGGACAAAATGATTCAGAAAAGGGGGTGGTGATGAACAGAGTGCCTGAATTAAGCAGACCACTCTTACCCAGTCCAAAGATCAGGGCTTGATCCATCACCGTTTTTTAGCTCACTGCACCATCCCAGCTCAGAACTTGGCTATATGCAAATTAGTCTGTTCCTGTCCCAGTGCATGATGGGAACAGGGCAAACCAAACTACCAAGCCAATTCTTATACTGGGAAGGAAACAAGCTTCCGGGGACCGGTTTCTGCCATTTCAGGCGTCGTCGGCTCGGCTTGCTTGAATCCTGATGGTGCAATGAGCAAGGGACTCACATCTGAGTATACCCTTCCACGCTTATGGTGGACAAAATGATTCAGAAAAGGGGGTGGTGATGAACAGAGTGCCTGAATTAAGCAGACCACTCTTACCCAGTCCAAAGATCAGGGCTTGATCCATCACCGTTTTTTAGCTCACTGCACCATCCCAGCTCAGAACTTGGCTATATGCAAATTAGTCTGTTCCTGTCCCAGTGCATGATGGGAACAGGGCAAACCAAACTACCAAGCCAATTCTTATACTGGGAAGGAAACAAGCTTCCGGGGACCGGTTTCTGCCATTTCAGGCGTCGTCGGCTCGGCTTGCTTGAATCCTGATGGTGCAATGAGCAAGGGACTCACATCTGAGTATACCCTTCCACGCTTATGGTGGACAAAATGATTCAGAAAAGGGGGTGGTGATGAACAGAGTGCCTGAATTAAGCAGACCACTCTTACCCAGTCCAAAGATCAGGGCTTGATCCATCACCGTTTTTTAGCTCACTGCACCATCCCAGCTCAGAACTTGGCTATATGCAAATTAGTCTGTTCCTGTCCCAGTGCATGATGGGAACAGGGCAAACCAAACTACCAAGCCAATTCTTATACTGGGAAGGAAACAAGCTTCCGGGGACCGGTTTCTGCCATTTCAGGCGTCGTCGGCTCGGCTTGCTTGAATCCTGATGGTGCAATGAGCAAGGGACTCACATCTGAGTATACCCTTCCACGCTTATGGTGGACAAAATGATTCAGAAAAGGGGGTGGTGATGAACAGAGTGCCTGAATTAAGCAGACCACTCTTACCCAGTCCAAAGATCAGGGCTTGATCCATCACCGTTTTTTAGCTCACTGCACCATCCCAGCTCAGAACTTGGCTATATGCAAATTAGTCTGTTCCTGTCCCAGTGCATGATGGGAACAGGGCAAACCAAACTACCAAGCCAATTCTTATACTGGGAAGGAAACAAGTTTCCGGGGACCGGTTTCTGCCATTTCAGGCGTCGTCGGCTCGGCTTGCTTGAATCCTGATGGTGCAATGAGCAAGGGACTCACATCTGAGTATACCCTTCCACGCTTATGGTGGACAAAATGATTCAGAAAAGGGGGTGGTGATGAACAGAGTGCCTGAATTAAGCAGACCACTCTTACCCAGTCCAAAGATCAGGGCTTGATCCATCACCGTTTTTTAGCTCACTGCACCATCCCAGCTCAGAACTTGGCTATATGCAAATTAGTCTGTTCCTGTCCCAGTGCATGATGGGAACAGGGCAAACCAAACTACCAAGCCAATTCTTATACTGGGAAGGAAACAAGTTTCCGGGGACCGGTTTCTGCCATTTCAGGCGTCGTCGGCTCGGCTTGCTTGAATCCTGATGGTGCAATGAGCAAGGGACTCACATCTGAGTATACCCTTCCACGCTTATGGTGGACAAAATGATTCAGAAAAGGGGGTGGTGATGAACAGAGTGCCTGAATTAAGCAGACCACTCTTACCCAGTCCAAAGATCAGGGCTTGATCCATCACCGTTTTTTAGCTCACTGCACCATCCCAGCTCAGAACTTGGCTATATGCAAATTAGTCTGTTCCTGTCCCAGTGCATGATGGGAACAGGGCAAACCAAACTACCAAGCCAATTCTTATACTGGGAAGGAAACAAGCTTCCGGGGACCGGTTTCTGCCATTTCAGGCGTCGTCGGCTCGGCTTGCTTGAATCCTGATGGTGCAATGAGCAAGGGACTCACATCTGAGTATACCCTTCCACGCTTATGGTGGACAAAATGATTCAGAAAAGGGGGTGGTGATGAACAGAGTGCCTGAATTAAGCAGACCACTCTTACCCAGTCCAAAGATCAGGGCTTGATCCATCACCGTTTTTTAGCTCACTGCACCATCCCAGCTCAGAACTTGGCTATATGCAAATTAGTCTGTTCCTGTCCCAGTGCATGATGGGAACAGGGCAAACCAAACTACCAAGCCAATTCTTATACTGGGAAGGAAACAAGCTTCCGGGGACCGGTTTCTGCCATTTCAGGCGTCGCCGGCTCGGCTTGCTTGAATCCTGATGGTGCAATGAGCAAGGGACTCACATCTGAGTATACCCTTCCACGCTTATGGTGGACAAAATGATTCAGAAAAGGGGGTGGTGATGAACAGAGTGCCTGAATTAAGCAGACCACTCTTACCCAGTCCCAAGATCAGGGCTTGATCCATCACCGTTTTTTAGCTCACTGCACCATCCCAGCTCAGAACTTGGCTATATGCAAATTAGTCTGTTCCTGTCCCAGTGCATGATGGGAACAGGGCAAACCAAACTACCAAGCCAATTCTTATACTGGGAAGGAAACAAGCTTCCGGGGACCGGTTTCTGCCATTTCAGGCGTCGTCGGCTCGGCTTGCTTGAATCCTGATGGTGCAATGAGCAAGGGACTCACATCTGAGTATACCCTTCCACGCTTATGGTGGACAAAATGATTCAGAAAAGGGGGTGGTGATGAACAGAGTGCCTGAATTAAGCAGACCACTCTTACCCAGTCCAAAGATCAGGGCTTGATCCATCACCGTTTTTTAGCTCACTGCACCATCCCAGCTCAGAACTTGGCTATATGCAAATTAGTCTGTTCCTGTCCCAGTGCATGATGGGAACAGGGCAAACCAAACTACCAAGCCAATTCTTATACTGGGAAGGAAACAAGCTTCCGGGGACCGGTTTCTGCCATTTCAGGCGTCGTCGGCTCGGCTTGCTTGAATCCTGATGGTGCAATGAGCAAGGGACTCACATCTGAGTATACCCTTCCACGCTTATGGTGGACAAAATGATTCAGAAAAGGGGGTGGTGATGAACAGAGTGCCTGAATTAAGCAGACCACTCTTACCCAGTCCAAAGATCAGGGCTTGATCCATCACCGTTTTTTAGCTCACTGCACCATCCCAGCTCAGAACTTGGCTATATGCAAATTAGTCTGTTCCTGTCCCAGTGCATGATGGGAACAGGGCAAACCAAACTACCAAGCCAATTCTTATACTGGGAAGGAAACAAGCTTCCGGGGACCGGTTTCTGCCTTTTCAGGCGTCGTCGGCTCGGCTTGCTTGAATCCTGATGGTGCAATGAGCAAGGGACTCACATCTGAGTATACCCTTCCACGCTTATGGTGGACAAAATGATTCAGAAAAGGGGGTGGTGATGAACAGAGTGCCTGAATTAAGCAGACCACTCTTACCCAGTCCAAAGATCAGGGCTTGATCCATCACCGTTTTTTAGCTCACTGCACCATCCCAGCTCAGAACTTGGCTATATGCAAATTAGTCTGTTCCTGTCCCAGTGCATGATGGGAACAGGGCAAACCAAACTACCAAGCCAATTCTTATACTGGGAAGGAAACAAGCTTCCGGGGACCGGTTTCTGCCATTTCAGGCGTCGTCGGCTCGGCTTGCTTGAATCCTGATGGTGCAATGAGCAAGGGACTCACATCTGAGTATACCCTTCCACGCTTATGGTGGACAAAATGATTCAGAAAAGGGGGTGGTGATGAACAGAGTGCCTGAATTAAGCAGACCACTCTTACCCAGTCCAAAGATCAGGGCTTGATCCATCACCGTTTTTTAGCTCACTGCACCATCCCAGCTCAGAACCTGGCTATATGCAAATTAGTCTGTTCCTGTCCCAGTGCATGATGGGAACAGGGCAAACCAAACTACCAAGCCAATTCTTATACTGGGAAGGAAACAAGCTTCCGGGGACCGGTTTCTGCCATTTCAGGCGTCGTCGGCTCGGCTTGCTTGAATCCTGATGGTGCAATGAGCAAGGGACTCACATCTGAGTATACCCTTCCACGCTTATGGTGGACAAAATTATTCAGAAAAGGGGGTGGTGATGAACAGAGTGCCTGAATTAAGCAGACCACTCTTACCCAGTCCAAAGATCAGGGCTTGATCCATCACCGTTTTTGAGCTCACTGCACCATCCCAGCTCAGAACTTGGCTATATGCAAATTAGTCTGTTCCTGTCCCAGTGCATGATGGGAACAGGGCAAACCAAACTACCAAGCCAATTCTTATACTGGGAAGGAAACAAGCTTCCGGGGACCGGTTTCTGCCATTTCAGGCGTCGTCGGCTCGGCTTGCTTGAATCCTGATGGTGCAATGAGCAAGGGACTCACATCTGAGTATACCCTTCCACGCTTATGGTGGACAAAATGATTCAGAAAAGGGGGTGGTGATGAACAGAGTGCCTGAATTAAGCAGACCACTCTTACCCAGTCCAAAGATCAGATCCCCGGTAGCTTGTCTCCTTTCTGGTGAAGAATTGGCTTGGTAGTTTGGTCTGCCCTGTTCCCATGATGCACTGGGCCAGGGACAGACTAATTTGCATATAGCCAGGTTCTGAGCTGGGATGGGGCAGTGAGATAAATAACGGTGATGGATCAAGCCCTGATCTTTGGACTGGGTAAGAGTGGTCTGCTTAATTCAGACACTCTGTTCATCACCACCCCCTTTTCTGAATCGTTTTTGGCCACTATAGGTGTGGCAGGGTATACTCAGACATGAGTCCCTTTCTCACTGCTCCATCAGGATTCAAGCAAGCCGGGCCGAAGAGGCTGAAATGCCAGAAACCGGTCCCCGGTAGCTTGTCTCCTTTCTGGTGAAGAATTGGCTTGGTAGTTTGGTCTGCCCTGTTCCCATGATGCACTGGGCCAGGGACAGACTAATTTGCATATAGCCAGGTTCTGAGCTGGGATGGGGCAGTGAGATAAATAACGGTGATGGATCAAGCCCTGATCTTTGGACTGGGTAAGAGTGGTCTGCTTAATTCAGACACTCTGTTCATCACCACCCCCTTTTCTGAATCGTTTTTGGCCACTATAGGTGTGGCAGGGTATACTCAGACATGAGTCCCTTTCTCACTGCTCCATCAGGATTCAAGCAAGCCGGGCCGAAGAGGCTGAAATGCCAGAAACCGGTCCCCGGTAGCTTGTCTCCTTTCTGGTGAAGAATTGGCTTGGTAGTTTGGTCTGCCCTGTTCCCATGATGCACTGGGCCAGGGACAGACTAATTTGCATATAGCCAGGTTCTGAGCTGGGATGGGGCAGTGAGATAAATAACGGTGATGGATCAAGCCCTGATCTTTGGACTGGGTAAGAGTGGTCTGCTTAATTCAGACACTCTGTTCATCACCACCCCCTTTTCTGAATCGTTTTTGGCCACTATAGGTGTGGCAGGGTATACTCAGACATGAGTCCCTTTCTCACTGCTCCATCAGGATTCAAGCAAGCCGGGCCGAAGAGGCTGAAATGCCAGAAACCGGTCCCCGGTAGCTTGTCTCCTTTCTGGTGAAGAATTGGCTTGGTAGTTTGGTCTGCCCTGTTCCCATGATGCACTGGGCCAGGGACAGACTAATTTGCATATAGCCAGGTTCTGAGCTGGGATGGGGCAGTGAGATAAATAACGGTGATGGATCAAGCCCTGATCTTTGGACTGGGTAAGAGTGGTCTGCTTAATTCAGACACTCTGTTCATCACCACCCCCTTTTCTGAATCGTTTTTGGCCACTATAGGTGTGGCAGGGTATACTCAGACATGAGTCCCTTTCTCACTGCTCCATCAGGATTCAAGCAAGCCGGGCCGAAGAGGCTGAAATGCCAGAAACCGGTCCCCGGTAGCTTGTCTCCTTTCTGGTGAAGAATTGGCTTGGTAGTTTGGTCTGCCCTGTTCCCATGATGCACTGGGCCAGGGACAGACTAATTTGCATATAGCCAGGTTCTGAGCTGGGATGGGGCAGTGAGATAAATAACGGTGATGGATCAAGCCCTGATCTTTGGACTGGTAAGAGTGGTCTGCTTAATTCAGACACTCTGTTCATCACCACCCCCTTTTCTGAATCGTTTTTGGCCACTATAGGTGTGGCAGGGTATACTCAGACATGAGTCCCTTTCTCACTGCTCCATCAGGATTCAAGCAAGCCGGGCCGAAGAGGCTGAAATGCCAGAAACCGGTCCCCGGTAGCTTGTCTCCTTTCTGGTGAAGAATTGGCTTGGTAGTTTGGTCTGCCCTGTTCCCATGATGCACTGGGCCACGGGACAGACTAATTTGCATATAGCCAGGTTCTGAGCTGGGATGGGGCAGTGAGATAAATAACTGTGATGGATCAAGCCCTGATCTTTGGACTGGGTAAGAGTGGTCTGCTTAATTCAGACACTCTGTTCATCACCACCCCCTTTTCTGAATCACTTACATAAGTGAGCACCATATACTAAGCCAGCTTCTCACATATATCTAAAGAGATTCTTCCCTCACTGACACTCACTCAGTGTGGGAGGTCCCTGAAGAGTCAGCTGGCAGCAGTGAGACTCATACCCCGGCATCCTTTTCTGCAGGAAGGATCCCCGTTCCTGCACCAAAACAATCCTACTTACAACGCAGGCACCCTTGCACCAAGGTGCAAGTATGCCTGCATTGGTGCTAGGCGGCCCATTGTGCACCACTGCTGGGAAAAGAGAGAAAATGCACTTTATATTGTTAAATAAGGTGCATTGTTGCCCTTTCCCTGTCTCGCCGCGCACAGCACCATGCCTTTTTGATTCATAGGCCCCTAAAAGCCTGGTTGCTATATCACACCCTCTTTTTAGGTCTGGCCTTTGAGACCCACCTGCAGCTTGCTTTATGGTGCAATGGGTCAGCGCACTTTACCCGCTGGCTCCCTTCCCTTTGAGACCCACCTGCAGCTTGCTTTATGGTGCAACGGGTCCGCGCACCTTACCCGCTGGCTCCCTTCCCTTTGAGACCCACCTGCAGCTTGCTTTATGGTGCAACGGGTCAGTGCACTTTACCCACTTGTTGCTTTACCCCCCTCCCCCGCTAACTTGTTGAGTGCACCCCAAATGTGTGGCTTATACGCTACCGTCTACACGTGCCGACACCATGACATATAGGTGTGAAGCTGTTGCATTCATGAGAACTCTCACCACAACCCCTGTTTGGTCAAGGATTGGAAATCTGAGCAGGGGGTGTTTACCGGATCCGGTAATTACTGGGTGCATTAAATATCTCAACCTTTGTAAAACCTGCCAGACCGAACAGGGAGAATTGTATTATAATTGCCGGACCATGTGGCTTTTGTGCATTCAACACCACAATTTGCATATTATTCGCCAAAAAATAGTGATAGGTGATACTTATCGCAGCTTATAAATCTTGTATGCGAGGGTGTGACTATTTATCTGATGTGAAAAAAATCACAGAATTCTAAGAAGCTTGAATCGCAGGATTAGAAAGATTGATCTGTAATTTCTGCGCCTTGTCTCACTTTACATGTCCATGTCACAGTTTTTAAAAATCAACAATGTGGACCCGTTTCCTCTTCTGCTAATGTTCTTATGTAGTGTCTTCACACTAGGCCTGAGCGTAGTTCGCAGGGTTTAGCCATGCAGAACTCTGCAAAGTGACAAAAAAACTCTGGAGTTCCGCAAGCGGTGGACTGTAGTGCGAACTGCAGTTCGTGCTGATCTTCCTGCCCCTCGGGTAGAAACTCTACCTAAGCGGCAACTCGTGCACGCCAACTTACTGTGCGTGAGTGCAGAAATTCTCTGCTGCGCTACGTGGAGTGAAGTTTACAGCACTCTGTGAGCCGCGAGGAATGCAGAAAACTACGCGAACGGAGCAGAGTTCACCGCCCAGGCCCACTTCATACCATGTCCAAGTGGCAACCAATGGGATAAAAGTGAGCAACGCCACATCACAAAATCCTCTTGTCCGTGTGAAGAAACCAAAGTTACACTCACACGTCATGAGATGCAATGAAAGGCACACCCCATAAAGTCATGCACGTTAATATCACGTGATTCGATGAAAGTGAGGCACATCGTCTAAGGCAACCCACGTGACAGAAGGCATGTCATGCGTTGCCATCACACTCTCCACGGGGGGTGCTACCGCAATACCCCAGCCTTAAGGCTCCTCCTCACAGAAACCCATCTTTGAACTCTTGTGTTGACGTCAGTGAGTGACAGACATTTTTCTCTTCTTTTCCCCACAGGAAGAAGACGCCGATAGCGGAGCCCCCCGAGAGCATCATGGGGTTCAGGGCACTCCTTTGCTCCCTTGGCATCATGTTCGCCATCGAGGAAAGCGCCAGTTTTGGTACAGAGGCCAATGGTGGAGGGGGCATGATCGGGGGGAGGAGGGCATGTTTGGGGGGTTCGTGGTGGGGGTTCCTGATCAGCACATTTCTAATGTAGAGTCACTGTGAAGAGCAGTAGGAGACCCCTCCATAAAAGGAGTCGTGCTGGATGGATTAAGAGACACATCTGAATGAAATCTCTGTATTAAATGCAATCATGACAAGATTTAGGCCAGCACACTTAATGCACCAGAGGATGCTGACCTGAATGTATTGATTATGTAGGGTCTAATGGTTCATGGATTGAAACTCCTGTGGTTGCAGCCAGTATTACCAGTGAAGGGGGGTCCAAGCAGGCACAGTCGCCCCCTCTGGTAAGAAAAGGAATGTCATGACATGATGCACAAAGTTTTACAAGCTTTTATCCATAGCCACCAGGAGGTGGCAGTGAATGGTTCCTGATGGGACGCCTCACACTCCTCCTCGGCCCACAAGAGCAGCCGCACCCACCCATTGTCATCCTGTATGGCCTGATGATTGTCATCCTGTATGGGCTGATGATTGTATCCTGTATGGCGGATGATTGTCGTCCTGTATGGGCTGATGATTGTCATCCTGTATGGGCTGATGATTGTCATCCTGTATGGGCTGATGATTGTATCCTGTATGGGCTGATGATAGTCATCCTGAATGGGCTGATGATTGTATCCTGTATGGGCTGATGATTGTCGTCCTGTATGGGCTGATGATTGTCATTCTGTATGGGCTGATGATTGTCATTCTGTATGGGCTGATGATTGTCATCCTGTATGGGCTGATGATTGTATCCTGTATGGGCTGATGATTGTCGTCCTGTATGGGCTGATTATTGTCATCCTGTATGGGCTGATTATTGTCATCCTGTATGGGCTGATGATTGTCATCCTGTATGGGCTGATGACTGTCATCCTGTATGGGCTGATGATTGTCGTCCTGTATGAGCTGATGATTGTCGTCCTGTATGGGCTGATGATTGTCATCATGTATGGCCTGATGATTGTATCCTGTATGGGCTGATGATTGAATCCTGTATGGGCTGATGATTGTCATCCTATACGGGCTGATGATTGTCATCCTGTATGGGCTGATGATTGTCATCCTGTATGGGCTGATGATTGTATCCTGTATGGGCTGATGATTGTCGTCCTGTATGGGCTGATGATTGTCGTCCTTTATGGGCTGATGTTTGTATCCTGTATGGGCAGATGATTGTCATCCTGTAGGGGCTGATGATTGTCTTCCTGTATGGGCTGATGATTGTCATCCTGTATGGGCTGATGATTGTATCCTGTATGGGCTGATGATTGTCATCCTGTATGGGCTGATGATTGTCGTCCTGTATGGGCTGATGATTGTCGTCCTGCATAGGCTGATGATTGTCGTCCTGTATTGGCTGATGATTGTATCCTGTATGGGCTGATGATTGTCATCCTGTAGGGGCTGATGATTGTCTTCCTGTATGGGCTGATGATTGTCATCCTGTTTGGGCTGATGATTGTCATCCTGTATGGGCTGATGATTGTATCCTGTATGGGCTGATGATTGTCGTCCTGTATGGGCTGATGATTGTCATCCTGTATAGGCTGATGATTGTATCCTGTATGGGCTGATGATTGTCATCCTGTAGGGGCTGATGATTGTCTTCCTGTATGGGCTGATGATTGTCATCCTGTATGGGCTGATGATTGTCATTCTGTATGGGCTGATGATTGTCATCCTGTATGGGCTGATGATTGTCGTCCTGTATGGGCTGATGATTGTCATCCTGTATGGGCTGATGATTGGCATCTGTATGCGGCTGATGATTGTCGTCCTGTATGGGCTGATGATTGTATCCTGTATGGGCTGATGATTGCCATCCTGTAGGGGCTGATGATTGTATCCTGTATGGGCTGATGATTGTCATCCTGTATGGGCTGATGATTGTCGTCCTGTATGGGCTGATGATTGTCGTCCTGCATAGGCTGATGATTGTCGTCCTGTATTGGCTGATGATTGTATCCTGTATGGGCTGATGATTGTCATCCTGTAGGGGCTGATGATTGTCTTCCTGTATGGGCTGATGATTGTCATCCTGTTTGGGCTGATGATTGTCATCCTGTATGGGCTGATGATTGTATCCTGTATGGGCTGATGATTGTCGTCCTGTATGGGCTGATGATTGTCATCCTGTATAGGCTGATGATTGTATCCTGTATGGGCTGATGATTGTCATCCTGTAGGGTCTGATGATTGTCTTCCTGTATGGGCTGATGATTGTCATCCTGTATGGGCTGATGATTGTCATTCTGTATGGGCTGATGATTGTCATCCTGTATGGGCTGATGATTGTATCCTGTATGGGCTGATGATTGTCGTCCTGTATGGGCTGATGATTGTCATCCTGTATGGGCTGATGATTGAATCCTGTATGGGCTGATGATTGTCATTCTGTATGCGGCTGATGATTGTCGTCCTGTATGGGCTGATGATTGTATCCTGTATGGGCTGATGATTGTCGTCCTGTATGGGCTGATGATTGTCATCCTGTATGGGCTGATGATTGAATCCTGTATGGGCTGATGATTGTCATTCTGTATGCGGCTGATGATTGTCATCCTGTATGGGCTGATGATTGTATCCTGTATGGGCTGATGATTGTCGTCCTGTATGGGCTGATGATTGTCATCCTGTATGGGCTGATGATTGAATCCTGTATGGGCTGATGATTGTCATTCTGTATGCGGCTGATGATTGTCGTCCTGTATGGGCTGATGATTGTCATTCTGTATGGGCTGATGATTGTATCCTGTATGGGCTGATGATTGTCGTCCTGTATGGGCTGATGATTGTCATCCTGTATGGGCTGATGATTGAATCCTGTATGGGCTGATGATTGTCATTCTGTATGCGGCTGATGATTGTCGTCCTGTATGGGCTGATGATTGTCATTCTGTATGGGCTGATGATTGTATCCTGTATGGGCTGATGATTGTCGTCCTGTATGGGCTGATGATTGTCATCCTGTATGGGCTGATGATTGAATCCTGTATGGGCTGATGATTGTCATTCTGTATGCGGCTGATGATTGTCGTCCTGTATGGGCTGATGATTGTCGTCCTGTATGGGCTGATGATTGTCATCCTGTATGGGCTGATGATTGAATCCTGTATGGGCTGATGATTGTCATTCTGTATGCGGCTGATGATTGTCTTCCTGTATGGGCTGATGATTGTCATCCTGTTTGGGCTGATGATTGTCATCCTGTATGGGCTGATGATTGTATCCTGTATGGGCTGATGATTGTCGTCCTGTATGGGCTGATGATTGTCATCCTGTATAGGCTGATGATTGTATCCTGTATGGGCTGATGATTGTCATCCTGTAGGGTCTGATGATTGTCTTCCTGTATGGGCTGATGATTGTCATCCTGTATGGGCTGATGATTGTCATTCTGTATGGGCTGATGATTGTCATCCTGTATGGGCTGATGATTGTATCCTGTATGGGCTGATGATTGTCGTCCTGTATGGGCTGATGATTGAATCCTGTATGGGCTGATGATTGTCATTCTGTATGCGGCTGATGATTGTCGTCCTGTATGGGCAGATGATTGCCATCCTGTAGGGGCTGATGATTGTCTTCCTGTATGGGCTGATGATTGTCGTCCTGTATGGGCTGATGATTGTCGTCCTGTAGGGGCTGATGATTGTCATTCTGTATGGGCTGATGATTGTATCCTGTACGGGCTGATGATTGTCGCACACAGAAGGACAATGGTCCAGTTTGGGCTGTCACAGCATGTGGTGGCCTCCTCTAGCCTTGGTCTAGGGCAGGGCATTCTGTCAGATGGAGAAATGTACAAACACAAGTGAAAAAGAAGGGGTTAGAGTTCTTTCACAGTCTCATCATTTTAGAACAGATGCATTTTCAATATTAGATACAACAAAGCCATAGTTGCTGCTTTGTATTTTATGCAACTAAAATAAAGGGTCTAACGGGCTTGGGTGGTGGATGTCAAACCTGAGGAACCAGGTTTGAGTCTCGGCCATGGCGCTCAACATCCTGTGATTCTGGGCAAATCACTTAATCTCCCCGTGCCCAACAAAAATGAATGTGTCCTCATGTAACATAACTGGTGCTTATGTAAAGCGATCTGATTCCTGATACCGTGGGATCAAGTTCACGCTATTTAAAACTCAGAAACAAAAACTAACAACCATTGACAGAGCCAACAGTCCTGGCTTGTTGTAGGTGTAATGTATTATATATCTGGATGCAATAACAGAAGTAGCAGAATACCAGTCGGGCGTCACACTATGCTAAGCACAGATTTTTAGCATAAGTGTTTTAAGCCACGCCCTTAATTACATCAGACACGCCCCAAGTTTTTTCAACCCAATTAAAGCCCTGGAAACAATACTTTGTCTCAGTCGTCCCACGTTCTGGCACTGTGCTTCATGCATAACCCATGACTTCCACGTTTTCAGACTGCCTACGTGCAGGGGCATAGTGAACCCTCCCCCACCCCACCCCTTGCATTAGGAACGACGGCAGGGGTGGAGTTCTCGATGGGCCTCTTCTGTCTGCAACTCTGCAGACAAAGGCTCAGCTCATAATGTGAAAAGATGGGTGAGTAAGTATGTGAAGGAATGGGTGAATGGCTGGATGTATTAGTGATAAGATGAATGGATGAGTGAAAGGGTGAATGGATGGATAATGAGATAGGATGGATTGATGAGTGAGTGGATGGGTGGATGAAGAAGGTTAATATAAGTATAGGTGGAATGGTGGATGTATGGGTGGAATGGTGGATGGATGAGTGAACTGATTGATGAGTTGATGAATTGATAAGTGAAAGTGTGAATGGATGGATGGATGAGTGAAAGAGTGGATTTAAGACTGGATAAGTGAGTGAAAGGGAGGGTAGATGGGCAAAAGAATGAATGAATGGATGGATGGATGAGTGAAACGGTGGATGGATATATGAGAGGATGGATGGATTAGTGATAGGATAAATGGATGGGTTTATGAGTGGATGGGTGGGTGGATTGATGGGTGAAGGGATGGCTAAGTGAAAGGGGTATGGACAGAGAAATGATGGATGGATGAGTGAAAGTATGGATAGATGAGTGAAAGTATGGATAGATGATTGACAGGATGGATGGGCGAGTGGGTGTATGGATGAGTGAAAAGAAAGATGTAAGGATGGATGATTGAAAGAATACATAGATGAGTTAAAGGGGGGTGAAGAGCTGGAAGAAAGGATGGATGGATGGATGGATGGATGAAATGTTGAATGGATGGACGAATGGACGGATGAGTGACTGGGTGGATGGATGGATGAGCAAGTGAAAGAATGCTGGACGGGTGAAAGGTTAAATGGTTGCATGGATGAGTGGATGGATGGGTGGAAATGTAGATGGATGAGTGAAAGGATAGATGGGTGAAAGGGTGGATGTATGGATGGATCAGTGAAAGGATGGATGGAAGGATAAATGAGGGATAGGTTTGGAAATGGTTGAATAGGTTTGGATATGGATGGGCACACAGATGGAAGGACATAATGAATGGTGAAAGACTGAATGATGGATGAAAGAATGAATGCCACATCCCCGGTTGGCTCAACCCGCCATCCCAAACCGACACAAGACGTCAGACAGTGAGAGAGTAACTCTGGCTTGAAATGCTCCTTTTACCTGCCAAAAAGAAGAATCGAATTCCTTGTACGGCGCCATAGTACCACAAGAGACGTTCCACTGTTGTACCCCTGGCCGTCGCTGCTCCCATGCCACCGGGTAGCAGTGCAAGCAGCCCTCCGCCTGCCCTGAGGCCAAGAGAGATGCGTGAGAGCAAGGCTCCGTGCAGCCCTTCTGCGGGGAAAGGTGGGCAAGGCAAAATAACCTGTACTTGCAGACAACAGCACCGACGTAACTAGAGTCCCTTCCACCACAAATATGCCACTGCCTACCAGTATGGATGACATCTGACTCTTACACCTTGGAGCCTTCATGGTCTTAAGTAACATTTCCTATACATTGAGATTCATGAGTCATTGTCTCTATGTCATGTGTGTGATGTAACGCATTCTGACTCCCTGCCGTACATACGTCGGGTGAAGAGCACTATAAAAGAAATTAAATACACATGAGAGAGTGTCTATGTGAAGATGAGGAGCACCATTGGAGGGTGGTGGCAAGGCGGGACTGGCCGTACCCGGCATCGGGTGTTTCCCTGGGAGGCTGGAAGGGGGAAGGGGTTTGCTACTGGGGGCTGGCACTGCAAAGTTCCTTGTATATCCAGCAGTTTGCAGCCAGCAATAAATGTGTCATGATAACTCTGGTGACTAATGTACCTGCTGGAGAGAGATGGGAGTTTTGTTTGGTGGCAGTTTTGAATCATCTAAGGTAGTACAGAAGGTTAATATGCCTGCTGCAAAGAATGTGTACCATGAATATCAAAGAACAGTAATTTATGTGCGTAGCTCACTGAGCTTTTGTCACTGAGATTCTTTTATTTCTGTGCAGTTCATAAGTTACACACATAATCTAGCACAGGGAGCTATGAACTGGCATCAAAGAGATGCATGCAAGCTGCATGGTACAGGTTATAAAGTGATGTTTTGTTTCCAGTTTTTCATTATACTGATGTTGATTAAAAAAAGGTTTGTTTGGGTAGTTATAAATTCTTATAAGTAAAGTCAACGCTCACTACTGTTTTATATTCTGAATCCTGACTTCGAGTTCTTTATACCAAGCACTCTCACAAAATGCCTACCAGTATGGGTGACTTGCATCCTACACCTTGTAGTCCCCGATGCCATATGTAATATTTTCTATACTCTGATTTACACACATGTTAGATTTGGTAGTCTCTAGTTGGCAGAGGTGGGTAACTTTGACCAAATAGGGACCCTTATGTCTATTCAGAGTAAGGGGATACACTCCTAAAATAACCCCTGCTCAACCCCTTGGTAGCTTGGCACAAACAGACAGGCTTATTTCATATTTTATACAAAACAAGGGAACCCAAAGGTATAGTACTAGGGACCTTGGGCAGTAACGTATTACAAAAAACAGGGGTCCCTAGTAGTTCAGGGATCTTTCGCAAAAATGATAGACATACGCTCAATAGTATGTATGACCTTTGTCCAGCCGGACAGGAATTTTAATTAAAGTGATAAGCAAGAATAAAGAGGATTTTTTACACAGTGGGTGCAGCCAGCAACCCACAGGGGACAAGACAAAACAAGGGGATGGGGTTAGAACGAACAAGGCGGTCTGTATACTAGTAGTTCAGTGAACAGACAAAAATACATTTTAGAAGCATCATTGTATACAATTTATACTTTTCATTTTACATATGACGCTAAAATGTCGACGACGTTTCGATGCCTATTGTGAAATGAGTGGCATCATCTTCAGGACAGAGAATAAAAACACTTGTCTTGAAAATCTTTAGGCAATTTTTGGCCAGATTTAGGTCCAAACATTGTTTATTTCCAGGGGGCGGTGCCCAATATCAAGGGACATATGGTGGGGTACTCAATTATCTGAGCATTTTCCAAACCAGGGAAAGAAAGCCTCTTCATAGGAGACCGGACCGATCGTGTCTCATTCCTGGTTGGGTTGCTCACTGTGCAAAAAATCCTCTTTATTCTTGCTTATCACTTTAATTAAAATTCCTTATTAAAATAAGTATCTTTTATATAGACTTAACACAAGACCACAAATGACAAAAATCCACAATACTATACTTCAAAATGGTAGAATTAGCTTAGTTCTCTCAATATGGTAAATGCAACACTTTAAGTTCGATGTACCTTTGGATGCATAATACTATACAACGAAAGTGTTGCAGGGAAGGTGATGCTTTGGTTCCTTACATGCAATACCGGTGATGCGTCGGGTCAATACTGCTGCGTAGGGGATGCGTCTGTTCTTCTCCAAGTGGGGAGGTGATGAGTCGGTTTCTTACTGCGCTTCCATGGCGGTGCGACCCACAACGCCGCGATGCGATGAAGATCCGGTTCAATGAAACAAAAATGGCGTCCTCTTCTTGATGCGACAACGATGTGTGCACGCCCGACGGCCGTGCGGTGACTCAACAAATCTTCTGAGCGCAACAGCCCCTGCAACACACTTCTCTGGAGATGCAACAGCGTCTGCTGCGACTTTGACACTTTTCTCCAGGGATGCGGTGCGCCTCGGTGATGCGATGCAACAGCGGCAGCACGCTTTCTCAGCAATGTGACAACAGCGTCTGCGGCAGCGACACTCTTCTCCGGTGATGCGACAGCATCTGCTGCAATGGCGACACTCTTCTCTGGTGATGCAAGGCGCTTCGGGTGTTCCGAAAGTGACAGCGGCAGCGGCGGCACGATTCTCCGGTAATGCAACAACGTCTGTGGCGGTGGCGACACTCTTCTCCAGTGATGCAACGACAACGGCTACGGCGGCGTCATGCTTCTTCGTCTTGAGTCACGCACTCAGCGACGCGCAGTCTCTCAGAAGGCCCAGCTCAACAGCAGGCACTTCAATTCCCAGCAAGGGAAGGCAGGGGAGCTGGTTGGTGAAGTCTGTTGTCCCTGAGACTTCAGCAGGAGGCAAGCTCTATCTCAAGCCCTTGAAGATCCTTCAAACGTTGATTTGAAAGTAGCACAAAGTCCTTTCTCCTTTCTTTGGCAGTCAGGCAACCACTTCAGGCCAATCCCCCAAACAGCACTCAGTTAGGGATAGTCTCTTCCTCAGTTTCTCTGGTTCCCCTCCTCAGCAAAGGTTCTTCTTGTTTCACAAAGTGATCTAAAGTCTTGGGGTCTGGGCCCCAGTATTTATACTCATATTCTCTTTGTTCTCTGAATGCAGAGAGGCCTTTGTCTAGTCCAAACCAGTTCTGGTCAGCCTTGGAACACTTTGTTTACAGACTCCTTCTTTCCTTTGACAGTGTGGGCCAGGGCCATCAGACACACCGCACGGGGTGGAGACAGCATTGTGGAAGGCAGGCACAGCCCTATTGAGGTCCCAGGTGCAACTCCTCCCACCCATCTACATGCAGATCTCCCTATTCAGCCCTGTGCTGACTCACCCTGTCTCCTGGAATCCTCCAGCCTCTGTCACTCAAACTCCAGACAAGGAATACACAATCTAGCAGAGGCAGGGTTAGAAAGTAGGTATTTTCTTGCCTAACTAAGTGGCATTTTCAAACACAAAATGTTAAAACCAACTTTACAAAAAGATGTATTTTATCATTCTGAGTTCAGGCATACTAAATTCGAATTTCTACCATGTTCCCTGGGTCAGCTAGGATTATAAGATGTTGTAATCAAACTGCCCCTTCTGGCCTATGGGGAACAGGTAGCCTTGCAATAGTGAAAAACGAAAATGGCTGTAATTCACTATTAGGACATGCCACACACACCAGAGCATGTCCTACATTATACTTACAATGCACCTTGCCCTTGGGCCTACCTTAGGGGTGTCTGATATGAAGAAAAGGGAAGGTTTAGGGACTGGCAAGTGGGTGCACTTTGGCCAGTCAACATGGCAGTACCAGACTGCACATAGTCTCTGCAATGGCAGGCCTGAGACACACTTTACAGGCTGCTTCTGTGGGTGGCACAATCAGTGCTGCAAGCCCACCAGCAGCATTTGGTTTACAAGCCCTGGGCAAATGCAGTGCACTGTATTGGGGTCTGACAAGTGAACCAAATAAGCCAATCATTGAGTCACCAATCCATACATCAATTTACAATAGGGAGAGAATATGCACTTTAGCACTGAACAACAGTGGTAAAGTGCCCAGAGTCATAAAACAGTCAACAACAGGTCAGAGAAAATACAGGAGGAAGGCAAAAAGTTCAGCGATGACCCTGTAAAAAGAGCCAAGTCCAACACAACCCTCTTCCAGCCAAAACACAGGGTAGACCAATCACTACCTTGATGGGCTTCCCTGCTTGGGCGATACAACCTGGACCTGTCCCGCAAATGCAGGAGCATACTCCAGTTCTACGCCAATCGAACCTATTGGAAGCCCACTGTCCATACTCTCAGGGCCCACCAAGCTAATCCATGGGGAACCCTTCTCCTCACCTATGGACACCATCTGTGCAGCACCTAACCTTAACTTGCTCACAGGTGTGTCCCAACAGACAAACAGCAAGTCACAGTTGCCACTGACAGTAGTCAGGGATGAGACCCAGGCCTTATGCCTCTTAGAACTCTCAAACCTCTGTGGTGTCAGAGAGTGGGAGGCATTAGCCCGAGGTGCTTGGCACCCTTTGTCCACTCTCCCTCCTGTCAGGTCAGGTATGATATCCTGGCACTGACCCACCAGCCCCAGGCCTGTACCCAGCGGCTGGACAGAAGACTGGGGTGGGGTCTCCCACACCCAGTCCTCCACCTCCTTGTTGGGGCTCTGTACCCTCCCACCCGGAGTGGTACCCCCTTCCAGAATTACCAGGGCACCTGTGGCAGGTGACCTGCTCAATTCGCCTATCAGTTCAGGGGTTCTATCCTGCAACTGGGCTCCTGGTTAGGGGGGACACCCCAAACCTGGCCCTTTAACCTAGGGTCTAAACTGTCCAGTTGAGCTGAGGTCAGAGGTGAGGAACTCCCTCCCTCTGCACTGTGAAAGCACGGTTTTTAGAGGCAATAAGATGGACACACACAATGGCTTCAAGAGTGGCTCTTTATTGCCAATGAACTGCAGTTGAGACAATTTGCTAGTAGCTGCAAAGAGATCTATTTTACAGAAGGGAAACCAGTCCTTTTATACAATTTTCAGAACCAGAACATGTGAATTATTACCGTAAACACCATGGTGTGAGCATTTCAGAAATAGTCACAAATATTCCACGTGTACATTTGCTTTATGCATGACGCACATGACCATGCTAATATTTAACCAATCTCTTACGCTACTGCCTCCTGACCTAGAATCTAAATCTGTTATCTTGTTTTTGTCAAACATGCACTATTTGATCTGGTCAGCAGATCCACATGTTTTCTGCTTTATCTGTTTAATTTCCACACACGGTATTTATTCTGAGCAAACATTTTACCCAAGCAGGAGCAGACCAGGTTGACATGTTCCCAGGTCAGCGAGCCACTTCTAAGAAGTACCTCGCTGAACTGGCTTCTGCAAATAATCTGAAGGTTAATGAATAATTACACAACCTGGAGTTACAACAGAAGGGACACGTACTCTTTCATTTGCAATCCATTTGGTTTTAACTGAATTTCAGACAATTTAGTTTAACCCTGTGTGCATTATGGAGCTACCTTGCATTATAATTAGTGGGCCCATATTATTTGCAAGCAGGTGGAACACAAAAATTAATTTAAAACTACGGTTCATTTTAATGCATTCTTTCCTCAAAGGGCTAATTAATTTTTCATCTTCCACAAACAACCCTTTGAACCTTAGTTTAAAATAATTTCATCTTGAAGCATATCAATATTCAATATTTATATTGTGCATAGTCATCATTGTCAGAAATGTCTATATGCATCAATTCAGTAGTTACTGTTTGCATCAGTATTTTACCATTTTCCTTTGATATCGGTACTGGGCATTTGGTCAGTTGTCCCAATAGTTGGCAGCACATTGGCAGGCATTTAATACATAGACAACAGCCTATTATTAATAGGAATACTGTTATGAACACCATTCCTATCTTCCAACCCCATGCACTCAACCAACTCCAAAGTGAACCTCCTATATCCCATGTGCCGGAATCCCTATGTGCTTCTACACCTATATGATGCAGTCTTTTTATTGCCTCCCTTACCGTAACAGAGGAATCGGGGACATAGGTGCAGCAGGACACCCCTATAATTGCACAGACTCCTCCCCTTTCCGCTAACATCATCAACATCAATCATCCGATTTTGTAAGGAAACTAATCTCACAGCTTGAAGCTCTACTGTAATATTTTCAAGTATACTAGTTGTTTCATTTATTGTTGCTTCTGGTAGCCTGGACAATCTGCGTATATCCATGGAATTTATAGCTGGGCCAATCCATGGTATTACTCCTTTAAATATATCACCTGCTATTTCTGCTGCTGTATCTCTTTGATCCACACTTCTCCTGCCTCGCCGTGGCGCGTGTCTTTGCATGTCCCTTCGTACTTCTTTTGTGTCCTTTATCGCTATAGCAGGTAATACAAAACCCAGGTGACAACATCCACCCCAATTTGTTGGAAGCCATGTATAAGCCCTTTCTCCACAAATAAAATAAATTGAGTCACCTACGTAAAGCGGAAAGCTATTATTTCCGGCTGTCATTTCGAATGTCATGTTACAATTTGAACTATTGCCCACATGATAAGTCCCATTACTTCTAATACAAATACTTCCTATTGCGTTGTGTTTTCTTAAATTTAACTTCAAAAATGGTATATTCTTGTTTGCCTCTTTTGATGGGCCTGCTATCCCAGTGCTTGTATTCTGAGTTGGAAAGAGCGGGGTAAAGATGTCAGACAGGGGAAATGTTGCATTCTGTTCTACTACCTCCGTGCAATTTCCCAGTGTCAGAATATCTGCCATATATTTGTTATATAATATTCCTGCAGGCGGAGCCGTGGTTGCTCCTGCACCAGAAGGGCTTTTCTTTAAATTCTGTAAAACAGCTATTATCTCTTTTTTTACTATCGTTATGTAAATAGCATAACAGGATGCTGCAAAAGGCAATGGAACTTGAACCAGGGGCAAACCTTGATCTACAGAAGCTGGGAATTGCAAACATACCAGGAATTTCCCCTTGTTAATATCTTATTGGTGTGATACAACAAAGTCACAAAGGAATTATGGTGCATGTCTTCTCTGTGGGCTATTTCTTCAGGTGACAAAGTGTATGCAGGTATGGTAGCAGGTGGTGTTGGTGTTGGGACCAGCTGTTCTATGGGATAGAACACATCCAATAGGTACACAGTAATCAATGCTAACAATAGCAGACAGAATATTACTCCAGGTATGCACATTTTAGACTTGTACCATTTTTTCTCCATTTTTAGAGCTGTATATTTCCTATCCATCACTATCTATTCCTATAAGTTCTTTAATTAGATTATTAATGAAACTATGCTGTGAATTACCACTGTGAATCTTTACTATAATATAAGCTAAACATACTAAAAGCATGAACACATATAAGGTGAGGCTCTAGTACACAATATATTGTGAACAGTTATTCGTTAATATTTCAGATGGCCTTTGAGAATGTCTTGGTACTTCCCGCCTCCCAAAGATATGCATGCAATTCTTGTAATGCACGACCCTTTGGTCATGTATATCAATTGGTAGTGCAGCCGCACTTAATTTCACAGGAGTGTCCACTGTACCTCACCCCAAAGGTAGCTTTCTAAAACTAGCTGACTTGACGACCTGGAAAACGTTCTTTGCTGGTTGCTGCAGCAGCACGGGTGCTCGCAGTGACAGGAGGACTCGCAAATACCTCCTGGATCAGTTCATCTACTATTTACTGCAGTGGCACGGGCACTTTGCAGTGGCAGGAGGACTCGCAAATACCTCCTGGATCAGTTCATCTACTCAATGCTGGACTGGCACACTTTTTGCTTTTCGGCTTTCTTTCTAGACTAATCATTCCCTGATGACTTGTTGTACTTTTTCCTTGTTATGCAAAGGAGCTATTACCCCTGGTGGTAGTGTGCAATATATCTTTTTTCAGTCTGAAAGTACTCTACTCAAAGCTTCTTGCAATGCTATACTATTTAAATCTCGCATTAATTGATATTCTAGCTGATCAAATACTTCCTGAAGGTAAATGAGTGCGTCTTCGTTGTTTTCTTCACTACTATTCTCAAAGTCAAAAATTGTTGTCAAAATATCTGTTAGGATGATATCTAGTAGTAGTACTTCATCTACTTCCTGTAGAAGATCAGGTACCGGAATCACTGACATTTCATCTCCTTCTTCTTTGTAGACCTCAAATTGTACCTTTTTTCCTCTTTGACTGGTTCTGGTGTTGGCGTGTGTTGCTGACTTGTGTCTTGACCGGATGCCGTCTCAGGGGGTGCCCTCTTTATATGACTGGCGTGGATCCACGATTTGTAGTTGGTGCACTTTACTGCAGTCTTTGTGGCGAGTAGGACTTGCTGTGGACCCTTCCAGCGAGCTTGGAGAAAGTTGGACCTCTGGAATGATTTGATGAGTATCCAATCTCCGGGCTTGAACAGTGCCCCTCGACTTGCAGCGGCTCTGGAAGGGCCCCCTTCACGTGCTGGTTGATAGAAGCAAGAGTACGTGTAAGTGACATGCAGTAATCATTCAACAATTCATTCATCATCATAGGCAGAGCATTTTTGTCTGGAACTCCCCAAGCTACCATTGGCAACCCAGTGACTATTTCATGTGCACTGAGTTTTGTCTTGGCATCTGGTGTGCTCCTCATGCTCATTAGGGCAATTGGTAACGCATCCATCCAGGTCAATTTTGTGTCAGCGCATACTTTCGCTATTTTGTTCTTTAATACGCCATTTTTCCTCTCTACTGCACTAGCGGCCTCTGGATGATATGCACATTGCCATTTTTGCTGTATTCCCAGAGCCTTGCATGTTAATTTTATTAGTTCATTACAGAAGTGGCTGCCATTGTCTGAAAATATTATCTTTGGGACCCCAAATCATGGATTAACTCCTTTATCAGGCATTTGGCTGTGGAGATGGCATCGTTATGTTTCACTGGATATGCCTCTATCCATTTTGAGTACATACACACTACCACCAGGATATACCTATATTTATTTGTAGGTGGCATCTCCACATAGTCAATTTTCAGGGCTTCGAATGGCATTGTTGGTTTTTCAAAGTGGCCTTTAGGTACTGGAGCAGTTTTACCCACATTGTACTGTGCACATACCATACATGTTTGACATATTTCCTGTGCTGTTTTTCTTATGTTCTTGTTCACCCATAATTTGTCCATACAATTTACTATGCCATCCCAGCATATGTGGGCCGGGCCATGCATGGCCAGATACATGGAGTAGACCATTCTATCTGGTAACATGTATTTCTCCTTGGTCTCATTCATCTAGCATCCTTGAACAAAAGACCCATTCTTTGACCAACTCATCTGTTCTTCTTCTGTTGCTCCTTGTTGCATTAGTCTCACACCTTCAGTTGTTAGATCTAGTGACTTCACTTCTTGAGGTAATTCTTGGGCTGTTAATACTAATGCTGAATGACTTTGTGCTGTCTGTTTTGCTGTCGTATCAGCAAATGCATTTCCCTGGCCTAATATGTCTGTCACCTTTTTGTGAGCACTGCATTTAACTATGGCCAATTTATTTGGAAGTGCCAAGGAGTTAAGTAATTTGGTGATAAGCACTCCGTGCTGTATCTTTGTGCCTTGTGAGGTAATAAAACCTCCTTCCTTCCAGAGTCTTCCAAAGGAATGTGCCACATTAAAGGCATATTGACTGTCTGTGAATATGTTAACACATCTTCCTACAGATAACTCACAAGCTTGTGTGAGTGCCTCAAGCTCTGCTGCTTGTGCGGACAACTCGGGTATCTTACAGGACTCAACTACAGTTTCATTTGTTACAACTACATAGGCTGCTGATGTATTGCCATCCTCTGTTCTAAGGCAGGACCCATCCACCCACAATTCTCCTTCAGCATCTGCATAGGATGTATAAGTCATATCTATTCTACCCCTTGTTTGTTCCTCAGTTAACAAAATACAATCATGGTCTGAGTCCACTAGATCATCAGTGGGAACAGGTAACAGAGTGGCAGGGTTTAGAACATTACACTTGTGCAGTGTTACATGTGCTGCAAACAAACAGATCTCATACTGCATGAGCCTGGCATTTGTGAGGTGTTGAGTACGTGTCTTATTCAGTATCAGCTCCACAGCATGTGGAATATACACATCAACTTCATGTCCCATTATTATGGTTTCAGCACATTGCAGTGATAGAGCAGTTGCTGCAACCGATCGTATACAGGAAGGTAAAGCCTTGGCTACAGTATCCAAGGTGGCAGAGAAATATGCGCATGGTCTTTTGTGGTCACCAAACTGCTGGCAGAGAACCCCAAGAGCACACCCGTCAGACTCATGAACATAGAGTTGGAAAGACTTAGAATAGTCTGGTAGGCCTAAAGCAGGAGCAGAGCAGAGAGCTTGCCTAATGGCAAGGAAGCGTTGTTCATGTTCTGGCAACCACTGAAGGGGTTCGGGCTTGTCCTTGTGGGTCAGGGCCAATAAAGGTTTTGAAAGCAAGGAAAAGTTAGCAATCCAATGTCGACAATAACTGGCCATGCCTAGAAAGGCTCGCACCTGTTTTTGGGTGCGTGGCACTGGTGTCTGTAGAATCAATTTAATGTGCTTGTCATCCAATCTTCTCTGCCCTTTTGACAAGATGTGTCCTAAATAGGACACTTCCTGTTGAACAAATTGTATTTTCTCTGGGGAAACTTTGTGACCACGTTCAGCTAGGAAATTCAACAAATTAATGGTGTCAGTTGTACATTGTGTCTCAGAGCTCAGAGGTGCTGCCAATCAGCAGGTCATCTATGTACTGTATTAGCACAGAATCGGGTGATAAATTGAATGTATCTAGTTCTCTTTTCAAGGCCTGATTGTAAATACTCGGGCTCTCTGTGAACCCCTGTGGAATTCTACGGAAACAAAAAGTTCTCCCGCCCACAGAGAATGAAAAGAGGTACATGCTACCCTCATATACTCGAATTGAGAAGAAGGCATTCTTCAAATCGACCACTGAGAAATATACCATTTCTGGTGACAATGTTGACAATATTGATACTGCATTTGGGACAACCGGGAACTGTGGCACCACAATCTTATTTATTTCCCTGAGATCAACTATGAATCTGTAACTCTTTTCAGCAGTATTTCCATCCCCCTTTTTCAGGACCGGTAAAATAGGGCTGTTGCAAGGACTGCCTGTTATTTCTTTCACAATACCTTCTTTTAGCAAGTCAGTTACTATATCCTGCAACCCCTTTAGGCCTTCTGGAGCTATTCTGTACTGTGGTATCCTTGGTAATTTCACATTCTGTTTGATTGTAATTGTTACAGGTGTTATGTTCATTCTCCCTGTGTCATTTTTATATTTTGCCCAAATTCTCGAATCAATCTGATCCATTATGTGGGTTGGTATATTTTTATTCCTATTGACAGTAAACAGGTGTCTATCTCCTCTGTCATCGGCCCATCTACTTCCAAGAAAACTCCATCTGCCCTACATTTAATTGTTGCATTCATTTTTTTTTAGCGAGTCCAATCCCAACAAATTAAATGCACATTTTTCTGATATCAGAAATGAATGGGTGTCCTGTATTGGGCCTATACTGTATTTCAAGGGTGCCGAAATTGGGCTTGTTACAGGTATATTGGTGAATCCCACTGACTTATTTATTTGTCCCGAGAGAGGAACATCTGGAAACTTTTTCTTTGTCAAGGAGGAATTGGTGGCCCCTGTATCTATTAATAATTCCACAGGTCTACCTTCAATCTTTCCCCTTACATATGGTCCAATGGGATCTACAGGGACAACCATCCGCTGTATTAACTCTCTCGGGCCTCCCTATTGGTCATAATAGTCCCATTCCCCTTGGGGTCCTTCTTGATAGATCCCATCATAGGGGTGATGTACCTGCATTTTTGGTATTTCTGCATTATCAAAGAAATTTGTGTTTGGGGGATACTGTGTTGCGTCATGTTGTGAGTCACGTCCTTGTTGTTGATGTCCAGCTCTCCCCATGCTCCTTCCCCGGCCTCTTGATCTCCCCTTCCCACCCCCTCTTTGTGACTGTTTGATGGGGTGTGGGTATTGAGCTCTCCAATGATCTTGTTCCCCACAATTAAAGCATCCCTGTGTGTGTGTTTGCTCATTTGTGGTGTTGTGCTGTGCTGGGGGAGCCGAAAATGATCTTTGTGGGCCCCCACGGCCTCTTCCTCTCCCCCTGCCTCTTTGTCCTCTGCCGCTATACTGGTTTGCCTGCTGAATCAAAACTTTTGTTTTTAACTCCTTTAGTTTGTTATTTTTAAGTTCCAAATCCTTTTTCCCTAGCATCTCGTAATACTGTGCTAATTGCAACATTTCTGTCAGTGGTTTGCATGACCAAGAAGGGTTGTACTCTAGAAACCCTTTCTTAATGGCAGGCCTTAAATTATTTACAAAGCAGGAGACAAGTGCACTTTGTGTTGCCTCTTTTTCACTGTCTAGTCCACTTGAGGTTGTGAACACCTTCTGTATTCTAGCAAAAAATGCAGACACTTTTTCTTCAGTATCCTGTATACAACCATTTAATTTTGACCAGTCAATCTGTTTTCTTGGTACCAGTATATTTATTTTAGCCATTATTTTGGCTGGTAATTCCTTAATATCTCTTGAAATGTCTTCTCCTTGTTCCCTTTTTTCTTCAGTAATATTTTTCCAATTAATCTTTAAGCCTTCATCATCCTCTCTCCTTATTTTTCCCCAAATGTCTGGTGGCAATATTATAGAAAACATTTGTTCTATGTCATACAGGGTGAGAGTGCCAACTCGTAGTATTATTTCTGTCTGTCTATACCATTCTTCTCTGTCTTGTCTGATGTCTGGGAACTGGAGAGCAAACCTGTGTAACTCAACGTTAGACCATGGTGAGTGCACTTTAATAGTAGTGTGTCCTGGCTGACTTCCTGGTACTTCTCTCAAAGGCATGGTGTGATCCGGAGAAAGAAAACAAGAGTTTGTTAGTGTATTCCCTTCCTCCTCTTTACTTTTTTTCATTTTTGCACATTTGTGTTCTAGTAATAGTAGCGTATCTAGCCATTCTGCTAATATCTGGACGGCATCTAATATTTCTGTGTTTGATGCCCTTACATCAATCAATCAATCAATCAATCAAAGCATTTATATAGCGCACTACTCACTCGGAGGGTCTCAAGGCGCTGGGGGGAGGGGGTCCGCTACTGCTCGAACAGCCAGGTCTTGAGCTGCTTCCTGAAGGCGAGGTGGTCTTGGGTCAGGCAGAGGTGGGTCGGAAGGGAGTTCCAAGTCTTGGCGGCCAGGTAGGAGAAGGACCTTCCTCCTGTGGTGGCTCTTCGGATGCGGGGGACGGCGGCGAGGGCGTGGCTGGTCGATCGAAGCTGGCGTTTGGGAGCGTAGAAGTTGAGGCGGCTGTTGAGGTATCCTGGGCCTTGGTTGTGTAGGGCTTTGTGTGCGTGGGTGAGGAGCCGGAAGGTGATTCTCTTGTTGACCGGGAGCCAGTGCAGGTCTCTCAGGTGTCCGGAGATGTGGCTGCGGCGGGGGATGTCCAGGATGAGTCGTGCTGAGATGTTCTGGAACCGCTGGAGTCTCTTCTGGAGTTTGGCGGTGGTTCCGGCGTAGAGGGAGTTGCCGTAGTCCAGACGGCTGGTGACGAGGGCCTGGGTGACCGTCTTCCTGGTCTCTGTGGGGATCCATCGGAAGATCTTACGTAGCATGCGCAGGATGTTGAAGCACATCATCTAGTACTGCTAATATTATATTGACATGAGCACGGGACAATCTGCCTGGTTGGGGGTATCCTTCTTGAGCAGGCCAATATTTCTCCCACTCTTTAAACCGGAAGAACGCCTTTTTATCAAGTTTTTCCAGAGTGCTGCGTTGAAGTGTAGGCGTGAAATCAGTTGGGAAGCGGCATTTTCCTGTATGCCATAGAAAAGTACCATTTTTCATTACCTCTTTTACCCACTCTTGTACCTCTTTTTCTGATATTTTTATGCGCAAATCCCTTTTACCTGTGTGAGGACTAGATGTAACTTGTTGTTGAAGAGGTGTTGTCTTATCAGTTTGTGGTGTGTGTACTGCTGACTGAGCTTGCATTCTTTGTGGACTGTATGGTGGTGGAGTTGTTAATAATGCCTCTATTACAGGATCTTCTGTATCTTCCTGTTCTAAGGGAGCATTAGGTAGAGTGGGGTAAACATTTGGTATTGGTTTGTGAACTGTGAAACATTTGTCTATTTCCATTTCTTTTTCCCTACAACTTGTTACACATCTTTCTTGTGCCTTTTCTCTATCATGTGCCATAGCTTTTCCTTTCAGTGTCCTAGGCTCCCCTGACCATCTATTGGCGGCATATGATTGCCATGCATGAAATGCATCCCATTGTAATAAACATACTTTTTTTCCTTTCTTTTCACGTTCTCTTAAACAATCTTCTAAATAAAGCATTTTAGCCCTATCAAACGTGCCATATTCTGGCCATTGCAAATCAGGATTTTTCCTGGTATAATGAGTCCATTGATCTAGATGAACAGCTGTAGGGTACCCTTTTTTTCGTGCCACGTACCATGCTGGGGTACTGCGAGGAGGTGTAGGTTGAGTGACATCTAAGGCGTCCCTACGCCCTTTGGCGGTACTTAAAAATAGTTTACTGAACTTTTTTTTTTTTTTTATATTCGAAAAACACAGTTGTATAACCTATTTTAACCATATGCATATATTTTTAGACGTCTTTCAAAACTGAATTTTTAGGCATGCTCTGTGTGGAGGCAACCACCCACGGTCCCTCCTGAGGCAACCACCCTCGGCTCCTCTTCTGTCCTTGGGATCCTCACGATCTTTCACAGACTGGACAGCCCTCCTCAGGCACCTATCCTAAAGGTGCCCTCAGACCTCCCCTAGGGATCCCTAATGAATCCCAGTGTGTACCCTCATATGTACCAGAAAAAACAACACTAAATGTATAACATTGAGTTCAGTGCACTACGCACTGCCTACTTGATCTGACCAGTAACACCGTTGTATGCGTCCTTCTTGTTGAGGCAAAAAAATCACCTGAAGGCTCTAAGGGAGCTGCTGGTGTCTGATGTCACAGGCTTATCAATGGGAGCCTTCTCATCTGGGCCTTGTAGGAAATGAAGTTCAATCAGCAGCTGCGCAGCATACACCGAGACTGGAAGGCCCCCGAAGAGTCCTGGGACCGCAGTACATTAACCCCTGCAGAGACCACCAGTCCCCAGCGAGTCCACGGCACCATCTGTTAAAGCACGGTTTTTAGAGGCAATAAGATGGACACACACAAAGGCTTCAAGAGTGGCTCTTTATTGCCAATGAACTGCAGTTGAGACAATTTGCTAGTAGCTGCAAAGAGATCTATTTTACAGAAGGGAAACCAGTCCTTTTATACAATTTTCAGAACCAGAACATGTTAATTATTACCTTAAATACCATGGTGTGAGCATTTCAGAAATAGTCACAAATATTCCACGTGTACATTTGCTTTATGCATGACACACATGACCATGCTAATATTTAACCAATCTCTTACGTTACTGCCTCCTGACCTAGAATCTAAATCTGTTATCTTGTTTTTGTCAAACATGCATTATTTGATCTGGTCAGCAGATCCACATGTTTTCTGCTTTATCTGTTTAATTTCCACACACGGTATTTATTCTGAGCAAACATTTTACCCAAGCAGGAGCAGAGCAGGTTGACATGTTCCCAGGTCAGCGAGCCACTTCTAAGAAGTACCTCGCTGAACTGGCTTCTGCAGATAATCTGAAGGTTAATGAATAAGTACACAACATGGAGTTACAACAGAAGGGACATGTACTCTTTCATTTGCAATCCATTTGGTTTTAACTGAATTTCAGACAATTTAGTTTAACCCTGTGTGCATTATGGAGCTACCTTGCATTATGATTAGTGGGCCCATATTATTTGCAAGCAGGTGGAACACAGAAATTAATGTAAAACTACAGTTCATTTTAATGCATTCTTTCCTCAAAGGGCTAATTAATTTTTCATCTTCCACAGCACCCCCTTCCAGAGTACTGCTCCCTGCCATCAGGAGCGATACCCCCAGAAGATGAACCGATCAGGACACTGCTTACAGTTGTCCCACCCTCCAGGTCAGACAACACCTGAACCTTGCTTCCCAACCCTGGGACCAACCCCTGAGGTCGAACACTTCCCTGGCGTAGCAGGACTACATTCGGAGCACATATGCCACCCCCCCCCCAGGGTGACACACAACTCATGTGTCGTGTGACAGTCTGCCTGGCGCAGATCTCCCAACCCCTGTCCATCTGACAGCGCGCGAAGATCCCCCAGGACAGAAGTGGTGTCAGCATGGTCATTCATTGGTGACTCAGCCCTTCTAGCTGCCCCCTGACCCACTGGTTCTTCTACTGGGTACTCTCTCCCCCCTCACCCCTCACTCTGGACTTTCTGCACCCTCAACTTAGGAGTGGCACTGCTAGACACCAGAACTGATGGAGGTCTGATTACAGACACTCCCAGCTCACTAGACACAAGGGGATCCCCCTCAATGGGGGGTCCATCAGGGCACCCTAGGCTCCCTACCTGGTGACAGGACAGGACCTACACCCCTCCCACTACACTGGGACCTAGCTGTGCTACTCTACACCTATACCCCCCACTCTGGGTTGGAAGATACCTGAACCACTCCTCTTGGGATCACTCCCCAATGCCTCTCCAGACCCTCTGGATTCCACCAAAATGTCTGCCTCCAATGTGAGCTCCCTGGAGTCAGAGAACTCACTCTCCAACAGGTGTTGGCATAGCTCTGGAAAACAGGGTCTTACGATATGCTCTCCCACAATTGGAACTCACAGCCCCCAGAAGGGTTAATCAAACTATCCTTCACCTCACCGTCCAGTGCCTCGCACACATACTCCACACCACTCTCCTGAGATTGACAGTATCTGGCTGTCTCTGTCACTCAACCCACACTCTTCTAGGCGGTCTTCACACTCACAAACCAGGACTTCAACCATAGGGAACACCTCTCCCTGCTCCTCTTATGTAGTGTCAGTGGAGTGTCCCTCCCACCACTAGGACTAACCCTGGGCGTAGTTTGCGAAGGAGCGCTACACGTAGCTAGGTGAAGTACACTTTGCACTACGCGTGCTACGCGTAGCTACGTGAACTGCGTAGTACGGTAGGGAAAATGCGGTTCGCACTGATTACACAGTGCCGGGTGCATGTCGCCACTGTGCAATCATTGCAAACAGCATCTTGCACAGTGCAAGCGGTCGTTTTCTGCCGCTCGAGTAGATTTGTATTTGAGCTGCAGCTTTCTCAACGCAGACTGGTAGTTTCTCATCGCGAGCGGTCGTGAGCATACGCTACCACTTGCAATGAGAAACCTAACCTCCCGCTTTGAGAGGTTTATTTTCCACGCGCGCGATCGGCAACTTGATGTTGGTGATCGCAAACGAGGAAAAAGTCTCGCCGGGATATTGATTTTGCTCGCTCGCGACGCTAACTTGATGTTGAGGACCGCAAGCAAGCAAAAAATGCCCGCTATGCTATGCTACGCGTTTTTGCACTGTGCTATGTGCAATTTGCGTAGTGCGTAATATCGCAAACTACGCCCGCTCCGACAGCGTAGCATAGTCCTACGCCCAGGGTTAGCTACGACCATGAACCCCTGGGCCAGTTCCCCAATCTATCTAAGGGACACTGTGCACCACTGGAGCTACCTCACGTCCTTGAACCTCCTGGCATAAATCAACCCTGAGCTGAATTCAACCTCCAACTCAGCAAAGCTCATTCTCTGAGCTACACACATTTCTTGTTGCTGGGCTGAGACACTCATGGCCTCAAGCCTCTTGAGATCAAAATCAAGCTCCTTCATTCTCAACTCATGCTCCCATAGCATCCTCTTTTCCTCTAGGGCCAGTTTCCTAGTTTGCAATTCAAATTCTAACTGCCCACTTAACTTGAGCTTGGTCAGCTCCATCTCATGCATCCTACATTCCTTCCTGTCCTCCAACTCCTCTGGGGACAAGCCTTTGGCAGAAACACTGCTACCTACTGGGGAGTTTGCTCTCCTCCCCTTGGACCCAATGGCCCTTCTAGCTGCCCATCTCCATCCTTATCCCCTTCCTCATTCTCAAGGGTATTCCTTGTTTCTATCCAGGCCCTCAGCGCCTTTTGAAACTCATCCTTCTTGGTGAGACCGGTCATAGCAACTTTTAATTTCCTGCAGAAGTGCTTTAGCTGTTTCACATTGCAGCTTTCTAGTTTCTCTTCTTCCCAATCAAAATCCACAGATGCAATGGATGCTGCTTTACTCATGGGGCGGATTCAAAGAACTAACTTAAGGAAAAATCCTAAACATACTACCATTTTGGTATTCACTGTAGGCACTTACTCATTGCGGTATTCACAGAAGTTAGGAGTCCTAACTTTAGGACTCCTAAATGCCTTCTGTGAATATCGAAAGTCTTAAAGTTAGGATTTTTCTCAGTTTAGGAGTAGTAAAATTAGGAGTCCTCATTTTAGAACTCCTAAATGCCTTCTGTGAATAACAAAAGTCTTAAAGTTAGGATTTTTTCAGTTTAAATGTAATGTAAATGTAAAATGTAAATGTGGGATACTTGTAAAGCGCACTGTTACTCTACCCGAGTGTCCTGGCGCTGTAGACCGCTGGGGAACCCGTCCTGGTTTTCCCTGTGAAATGGTCCCTTTCTGGGTATCTCCAGGGTGAAACCAGGCATCCCCGGCGTCTGTGGGGGGCCGTTGTAGAGATGAGGCAAGCTTAATGCCCAGAGTTACCGAGTGTGTTCCCTGGTTAGAGTAGGCACTGAGGCGAGAATTATCGAGTCCATTGACCCTGGTCCAAGACCCTGCCGCGTTGGGAATTGAACCCTGGTCCCGGGCCGTTCTCTGCTTACAGGTCTGCCGCCTCTAACCAGTGAGCCACACCTCTCCACTATAGGAGTAGTAAAGATAGGACTCCTAAGTGCATTTTGAGAATAACAAAATGAATAAGTGCCTTCTGTGAATACAAAAATGGTAGTAAGTTTAGTATTTTGTCTTAAGTTAATACTGTGAATCGGGCTCACTTGGCAGTTCTTGACAAAAATAGGAAATCCCAGGAAATAAAATCTACCAAAAGTATGTGGTTGTGTTTGGTCTGCACTCACTAGTAGTGTTCACCAATCAATGTATATGAGTCACAAATGCAAATCCAGAATCCTCACTGCTGACCACCAATGTTAGATTTAGGGGGCTCTAGTTGGCAGAGGTGGGTACCTTTGACCAAATAGGGACCCTTGCACCTACTCAGGGTAAGGGGGTACACTCCTAAAATAACCCCTGCTCGTCCCCTTGGTAGCTTGGAACGAGCAGACTGGCTTATCTCATAGGCAGTGTGTAAAGCATTTGTGAACACATACAGTAATCCAGTGACAACACTAATGATGGACACCACACAAGTTGTATATTAAAAATAAGTATCTTTTATAAAGACTTAACACAAGACCACAAACGACAAAAATCCACAATACTGCACTTCAAAATGGTAGAATTAGCGTAGTTCTCTCAAGATGGTAAATGCGACCCTTTAAGTATAATGTACTTTTGGATGCGTAACGCTATACGTATGACATGGAGCCTGGATCTCCTGTCTTGAGGTGTCACCCACCAAAAGCACTTGTTTTGGACCATGTATAATCACCTTGTTCAATCACCCCTGACAGACATATGGATCCTAATGCAAACAAGAAAAAATGCCCACACCCGGTCAATACCTCATACCCGGAGACATCCACGTTGACATAACTCCCAAAACCCCCCCATGCGTAATCCAACATAGAGAAACGTCAAAAAGAGTATAATGCATGAGGTTCATCATTGAGGTCTGCACAGTGGCTCAAAGAGGATGCACACTTTTCTTGTGGTCAGAGTGCGTTTATCAGCATTTACCTTCAGCTGTGACATTAGTAAACCTGGTCATGGAATCTCTCCCTGATGTCTTTTAATTTTGCTAATCATTGGTGTCCACACTCTGATAATAAATTGTAGAAACCAGGCCGTGATAAGGTTTTTAACGCATGCAACTGTCTGTTACCATTCTTGACCAGAGTATTTTTTAAGGACAGATGTATTTAAACATTCCATTGTTGTGTTTCCTGGATGCCAACCCCTCAGTCTTGCTCCTTTTTCAACCTCCACGCCACTACCTCACAAAGCCATTTACCAATAAGCCCCACTATCGATCGGGGCGTGGCCAGGGAGACTAAGATGGCGGACGTGTCTGTGTGAGGCTCCGAGCAGCGATCCGTCTCACAGAAGCTAACAGGTGCCGACGGAGTCCCGATGGCGTGCAACAATAGCGATAAGGGGCGCTGAAACACAGACATGCTATAACCAGGCCAAAATCACCGAGTGAGAGCTGATTTTGCCGGTAGAATCGGATCAGGGTACGAAAGGCTGGCAAACAACATGGCCGCGGCTCATCGTTTCTCAAGGCCTCCCTTCCGGCACCATGGCCTGGAGCGCTCCAAGGATGCGGCGCATGCCTGCCATGGCTGCTTGTTAAGGTGCGCCTGCAACCCGGCACCAAGACTCATCCCCCCACAGCGGCCCAAGGTGAGTGTGGGCCCCAGTGGGGCTCAATCCGGTGGAAAGCTCAAAGGCTACTCTTGCAACACTGCAAGACAGTGCGCAACATCCCGCGCTCTCGCGCAACAACTGTAGAGCCGAGCTGACCCCCGCGGCGGGCATCAAAGGCCACACGATATTCCTCCGACCCCACCGCACATTATTAAAGCCCCCCGTCCGCGCGGTGCCAGGCCCTGAGGCGCGCAACGGGGGAAAGGCACAGGAGGCCTGAAGTGATCCCATGCTGATGGCAGGCCCTAGATGCTTCCCTGAAGGGTCCCCCCAATAAGAGACTTTAATCCATGGCCTAGACCCACGTGGGTAGCGGCTGCGAGGGCGATCGCAGCCAGCGACTCGGCAGAACAATCCGCAGGGTGTCGCAGACCCACAGAACGTTGCCCCAGCTTAACTGGCGCGCCTGTTTAGGACCCATTCATTGCCGCTTTTGTCCCCCTGCGCAGCATCTGGAGCCCCCACCAACATGGCACCAGGCCTCGAGGTGCCCGGTGGGAGGGCAAAGGGAAAGGCGCACACATGGCACCACTAGCGAGCTACCCACCAATCGTGCACTGCGGAGACCAGTACACTGGCGACATGGACGAGTGACCACATTATACCTTTCAGGTACCAGTCGCAAAGTACTGACGCCCCCCTGGATGCACAGCACCAGGCCTCTAGGCGCACAGCAGGGGAACAATATGGGAGGCCATAGTTGATCCCAAGCCGGCCACCCAGCTTATCCTTGGAGGCGCTGTAAAGGAAAGTGGGGCTCTGAGATCCCAACACGCGAATGACACAATCTGCAAGCAAGGCTACACTGTCAAAATTCCCTACAGTGTCCTCCGAGTAGACTCGCCTTTTTGCGGAGTGGACTCATCTCTGTGGCGCCCGCAGAGATGAATGCGGCCAAGCGGGGCGACCTAGCAATCACCACTGACCCACAGCATGGTGCCCCCGCAGCTCGGCTCGACCACAAGGGACCGTTGTGCAGCCGCAGTTATCCTCTGAGCCTCACATACAGCCCCCGCCTGCACGGGGCCAGTCCTCGAGGTGCGTGATGAGCAAGCAGGAAGAGCGGTGTACGCCCGGCACCACCGGTGGGAACACCAGCAGACACACACTGCCCCCTGGGCACCCTGTCAGGCCCGGTGGACATGTCGAGCGACAAGCACTCACAACGTGCGACCTACTGGCCCCTGCACAACACAACAAAAACCTCCTGCCCACACAGCGCCAGGTCTCGAGGCGCACGACGGAGGGATTGGTGAGGGGATACGCACGCCGGCCCACCCTAGGAGGATGACGGGCACCCACTGCATGCCGGATTCTGCTCCTGGCCCCATAGACACCACCCGGAAGGGTTCCACCCTGCATTGTTGGAGACCAGGCACAGCCGCTTAGTCAGAGGCCACCCCATTAGCCAGGGCATTGGACCGATAAGTCCAGCCAACTCACCTGATGACGGCCCACAGCCCGGGCAGTTACTCATTCTCTACTCGCCCCCACCCTCCTCTCAAACCATCAGGAGCCTCTGTCTACACCGCACTATGGGGCAACAACGTGCTGCCACCACTGGGCCATCATCGGGCCCAACCAGACGAACCTCCCCTGAGATTAATGCTACCCAGGCAACAGATGAGCTAACACAAACTGTGACAATGTCGGACACGTTGGACATGGTCCTGGCGGCCATAGAACATTCCGGAGTCACTATGGAAGATAGATTTTGGGCACTGGCCACGGACTTTAACTTCTTGCGTTACGACTACCGCAAGTTAGAGGATAAAGTAAAGCAAGGGGAGAAAATAATACAAACCCATGAGCCCCAAGTAAAGTTCCAGCAACCCACCCTAAGTGACCTCCAAATGCGGGTGAAACTCCTCGAAGATAAAGCAGATGATCTAGAAGGGAGCTCCCGCCCCAGTAGCATACAGATACTCAATCTACCAGAAGGAGTGGAGGGACTGGACCCCATAGACAACGTGGAAACATAGTTCAAAACCTTCATGCCCGGCAACAGATCTGACCCCATTATTCTCGGTGGAGAGGACGCATCGCGTCCCGGCCTGCAGACCACCCCCAGGTACCCTGCCCAGACCATTCTTTCTGAAACTACTACATCACCGCAACAGGGACGCAGGCCTCCTGGCAGCCAGACAACACGGACCACTCCGGTCATGTATTATTTTATATTGAAAGAATTTGGAAAATATGAAGATAATTGATGGGAAGGTTGGAGCGGCATCTCCGTGACTAACTTTTAAATGGTTGGTTTTATTTCGCAGTAGGAGGCTCCTGTTCCTGCCAGGGCCAGACTGGAAACCCAAAGCAGCCCTGGCAAAGTGCAGTAAGTGAGCCTGACCAGTACAGAGGTTTTTTTTGGGATGCGCCCCCCAAAAAACATTTTGCAAACAATGGTGCAGTCTACAACACAGTTATCATTAGATATTGAATTGTATTAATGTGGCGGTTCAGAAGGAGGGACTCGGACAACAAAGCTAGGTAGGTGTGGTTTTATTTTTATGAAGGTTTTTTTCTTTCTTTGAGTCTGTCTTTCGCGGTCCAAAGTAGCAGGGTCCAAGGTATCAGCTAGGGCGCGGAATCTGCGAGGGCTAGTCCGTCTTCTTTCTTCCTCGGGGTCTTCCAGGCTTCTGTCTTGGGCCGGGTCCCAGCGCCACATGCGGGAGATAAAGAAAGGCTTTTAGCGCTCTGCTTTGTGAGTTGCTATTCCCCTTGGGGCCCTCGGGAAGTGCGGACACCGGTGACTTTGGTGCTCTATCTTTAGACTGTGCACGGTTGTGTGGGAGAGAAGGTGAGGGTTGTAGGATAGGGGGCTTGGAATGAGGAGGGACGGAAAGAATGGACGCTTTATACAGTATTTACACGGCGTTACCACGCCGACCCAGCCGACCCGATACCCGGTCACGCACCTGTGTGAGCCACACTCCTCCGTGGGTGTGGCTGGGCGGTGCTTGGGAACGTTGGCCTCCAGGCACAGCTACTCCCGGTCTCCGCTCCTCCGCCATGTCCTCGCTCGGTCCTTCTCTTTCCTCGGCAGCCTCCCTCCGAACTCCGCGCTCCCTCCAGCTGTCGAGACACACCGTCCTGTTTCCTTCCGGCTTTTTGTTTCCACCTACTGACGAAACGTCATTCGAGGGCGTGCATTCCTCTTCCAATGGGCTTGCTTGGCAGAATAACGCGTCATAAGGGGGAGTGCTTTCGACGTCTACCTCGGTGTTCTTAAAGGCACAGTCCTCCGTAGGTGCTTGTATCTGACTCCACCACGCTTCGGACTCCGTTTCCCAGGTGTCCTGAAGCGATGAAAGAGAGGAGTTACCATTGGCAGCGGACCACCAGTCTTTGTTAGCCTCGGTCCCCACCACCCCGCTACACTCCTCCCCCCTTAGATTCTCCCGTTCGGGGAGAGAACTGAGTCTGGAAAGAAAACCATCATTGCCATGGTCTCGGCCCTTCTTATGTTGTATGGTGAAGGAGTAGGGCTGCAAGAATAGGAACCACTTTAGGACTCTCTGATTGTGGGACTTCTGCCTGTACATCCACTGAAGTGGGGCATGATCGGTAAAAAGGGTGAAATGTTTCCCCTCGAGGTAATATTTGAGTTTCTCTACAGCCCAGCGAATTGCTAAACACTCCCGTTCAATAGTTGGGTATTTCATTTCTCTGGGATGAGGTTTCCTGCTGACATACAGCAGTGGGTGCTCAAGTCTGTCTTTCCCTATTTGAGATAGGACCGCCCCGATCCCCTTATCGGAGGCATCCGTAGCCACAAAAAACGGTTTGTCAAAATCTGGGGCTATTAGGATGGGACTGGTGGTAAGGACTGTTTTCAGTTTTTGGAATGCGGCTTTGGCTTCCTCAGGGGGAGACTGTATTTGTTTTGGGCTTACCCCCTTCTGAAGGAGATTAGTCAAAGGTGCTGCTAATTCAGCAAAATTAGCAAGGAACCTACGATAATAACCATTAAGACCTAGAAAAGCCCTTAGTTCTTACTTGGTGCTGGGAAACGGTGTTTCTCGTATGGCTTTCACTTTCTCCTCTTGGGGCGCTATAGCCCCCTCACCCAACATGTACCCCAAGTATATGACCTTCGTGTAGGCTGCCCGGGACTTTTTGGCGTTTATGTGCAGACCGGCCTCTCTCAGGGCCAACAGTATGGTTTTCAGATGTTTCAAATGGTTCTGCCAGGTGTCGCTGAAAATCACGATGTCGTCCAGATACACTGAACAGAACCCTCGAAAAGGAAGGAGGACTTTTTGCATTAACCTCTGAAACGTAGCTGGTGCCCCGTGTAACCCGAATGGTAGCACGTTGAACTCAAAGAGCCCTTCGTCAGTAGAAAAAGCAGTTTTGTGTCTGTCCTCCTCCCGTAGAGGCACCTGCCAATAGCCCTTGGTTAGGTCTAACGTTGTTATGAAACGGGATTCCCCGATGCGCTCAATCAACTCTTCTACCCTTGGTATGGGGTAGGCATCAAGGGTGGAAATCACGTTGAGTGCTCTGAAATCCATGCAGAACCTTGTGGATCCGTCTGGCTTAGGCACCATTACGATCGGGGAGGACCAGCTGCTCCGTGACGGCCTGATCACGCCCAGGCGTAACATGTCCAGTACCTCTTTCCTTACGGACTCCCTTCTGGCTGCGGGTATCCGATAAGGCCGTAGCTTTACAATCTTCCCTGGCTCTGTGTCTATTCTGTGTTCTATCAAGGACGTACAACCTGGTTGATCCGAGAACATCTCAGCGAATGGTTGTAGGGTGTCCTGCAATTCCTGTTTCATGCTGGCACTAATCTCCTCATTGATAGGGAGGTCCTCTAGAGTGGTGGTCTTCGCATGTGTTGGTAAACTAAACTGGGCGTTTCGGGGTTTTGGTCCTATCCATTTCTTTAGCATGTTTATGTGAAAGCATTGTTTTCTGGCAGGGGATATCTGGAGTCTATAGGTCGTTGAACCCAGTACCTCTATCACCTGATAAGGATCCTTCCATTCCCGCTGGAACTTATGAGCGGTGGTTGGCAGTAGTACCAATGCCCAATCACCTACATCTAGGGTTCTCCACTTTTTCCCTCGATCATAGGCTTTTTTTCTGTCGTATCTGGCTACGTACAATGTTGAAATAGGCAAGGTCCCTTAACTTGCCTATTTTGCTACGCAGTGCCTGCGTATTATCCAGAAGCGACCTTGTTTCTTCCTCTTCTTCTCTTTCCCAGGCATCTCGAGTGATTTCAAGCAGAGATCTGGGTTGTCTACCATAGAGCAGCTCAAATGCAGAGTATCCGGTGGAACTCTGCACTTGGGCTCGCAAGACGTACAAAGCCAAGGGAAGTAAGCGGTCCCAATCTTGATTTTCTATGGACAACATTTTTCTCAGTGTGGTTTTGAGGGATCGGTTGTAACGTTCAACCAAGCCATCGGTCTGCGGGTGGTACGCAGAGGTCCTAATCTGCTGGATGTTCAGCGACTTGGTGACCTCTTTCATCAATTTGGAAACGAAGGGAGTCCCTTGGTCCGTTATGACCTCTTTGGGGAACCCTACTCTGGACAACAATTCCAGAAACTTCTCAGCTACGTTCTTGGTGGTAGGTGATTTTAATGCGAAGGCCTCGGGAAAGCGTGTAGCATAATCCACTATGACCAGCGCATAGGTGTTCCCTTTGGAAGAACGTGGGAGGGGGCCAATGAGGTCCATGCCGACCCTCTCAAATGGTTGGCCTATTATCGGCATCGGCTGTAGGGGAACCGCTGGGGGTCTCTGTATGTTTTTCTTCTGACACACCTCACAGGTCCGACAAAAAGAGGCTGCTTCCTTATAAAGGCCAGGCCAGAAAAACCACTTCAATATGTTTTGTAACGTTTTTTCTGCCCCGATATGGCCAGCTGTCAAGTGGGTATGGGCATAGTATAGGACCTGTTCTCGGAACTCTTTCGGCACTACCAGTTGTTTAGGGTCCCCTTCTTTACCCTCTCTGTACAGTAAATCCTTCTCTATGGGATATGGCTTAAGAGTGTTACCCTGACCTGAGTGTGCCGCCTCCCAAGCATTGAATAGGGTGGCATCGTTTGCTTGGGCGAACCTGAAGTTGCGATCAAGCGCCCACGGTTCAGATGTCAGGAGTGTATCTGAGGCTGGTTTCTGGGCCTGTTTTGAAAACATAGCTACAAGTCTGGGTTGTCAACCCCGAGGATCAGGTCGTTAGGAAGCGTCTCTATAGCCCCTACCCTCACCTTGCAGGGATTCCTACCCACTGGTTGTATCACCATTTCGGCCACAGCATAGGGTTTCACGTCCCCATGGACACATCGTATAAACACCTGGGAACCTATCAGATATTGTTGGGGTAACACCAGGGACTTCTGAATGACCGATTGACGGCAGCCTGAATCCAATAACGCCCTAACCCACCTCTGGTTTACCATGACTCCTACGTAAAAAGAGGGGCCCATTTCTGCTGTATACATGACGGCTCTAGGTGCATAGCCCACTTCCATAGGTTCTTCAGTGGGTTTTCTTTTCGGGCACATCCGAGCTATGTGGCCCACTCTCCACAGTCGAAACACTGAGGCCCCCTCATCACTTGGGGCTCTATTCGAGGCGGTTTTTGTTTAAGGGGCTCCTGACCGGGTTTCCCTCTTCTCTCGGCCTTATTTGTTATCAGGGTTTTTGTTTTTTCAGCTTCCCAGGGGTGTGTCTTTGGTTGTGCCCTATTGTATGTAGAGGCCATTTCAATCACCTGAGCCGGTGTTAGTCCCGCATGTTGTTTTAACCACCTCTGAGTACCGTAGGGTAGTGCCTCCATAAACTGTTCCAGATATATAGAATCCATAATCTCTTCCTTGGTCTTTCCCTCAGGCTGTATCCACTTATCCGCCGCATGTTTCAGGCGAAAATACAAAGTCTTAGGATTTTCACCAGGCATACCCTTCTCCTTGCGGAAGCGGACTCGGTAGGCCTCCGAGTCCAGCCCTAGGTGATCCAGGATGATGTTCTTTATTTGTGCATAGGGCGTTGTTCCGCTGGAGTTTGCTACTTGGTACGCCGCCTGCGCTTCCCCTGACAATAGGGGTGCTAGGAAGAAAGGCCATTTGTCTTCCGGCCACCCACAAGCCCTTGCTGCCCTCTCGCCAACACAACCTCAACATAATCTCCTACGCCGACGACACCCAGCTGATCCTCTCCCTGACCAACGACCCCGCCTCCGCCAGAGCCAACCTGCACGAAGGGATGAGAGATGTAGCCGAATGGATGACGACCAGCCGCCTGAAACTGAACACGGACAAGACGGAGGTCCTCATCCTGGGCTCCTCGCCCTCCGCCTGGGACGACTCCTGGTGGCCCCCCGCCCTGGGCACCGCACCCAAACCGACGGACCACGCACGCAACCTGGGCTTCATCCTGGACTCCTCCCTCTCCATGACCAGACAAGTAAACGCCGTCTCCTCGTCTTGCTTCAACATCCTGCGCATGCTACGGAAGATCTTCCGGTGGATCCCCACCGAGACGAGGAAGACGGTCACCCAGGCCCTCGTCACCAGCCGACTGGACTACGGCAACGCCCTCTACGCCGGAACCACCGCCAAGCTCCAGAAGAGACTCCAGCGGATCCAGAACGCCTCGGCCAGACTCATCCTCAACATCCCCCGACGCAGCCACATCTCCGGACACCTGAGAGATCTGCATTGGCTCCCGGTCAACAAGAGAATCCCCTTCCGTCTCCTCACCCACGCGCACAAAGCCATACACGACCAAGGCCCGAGCTACCTCAACAACCGGATCAACTTCTACACTCCCAAGCGCCTCCTCAGATCAACCAGCCACGCCCTCGCCGCCGTCCCCCGCATCCGAAGAGCGACGACAGGAGGAAGGTCCTTCTCCTACCTGGCGGCCAAGACCTGGAACTCACTCCCGACCGACCTACGCCTGACCCAAGACCACCTCTCCTTCAGGAGGAAGCTCAAGACCTGGCTGTTCGAGCAGTAACGGCACCCCCCCCCCAACCCAGCGCCTTGAGACCCTACCGGTGAGTAGTGCGCTCTACAAATGACCTGATTGATTGATTGATTGATTGAAGTTTGTCATGAAGGCATCGGGGTCCTCTCCGGGACTATACTTCTGTAGTGATACCACAGAGGGATGTGGGAGCGGTGGTCTCCTATCTATCAGGGGGACACCGCCGTGTTCCTTCAAAGCTCTTTGGAGTCCCTCCATCTGGGCAGTCATGGCTGCCTTGAACGATTCCCTGTCGGCTTGTGCCGACGTCATCTGGCGTTCGACCGCCCATTCAAGCTTTTCTTGTCCTTTGATTATATGATTTATCAGTTGATCCATCTCTGCAGACGGGATGGACGGCTCTGATCCCACTTCTGACACCAGTTGTGGCGGTTCAGAAGGAGGGACTTGGACAACAGAGCTAGGTAGGTGTGGTTTTATTTTTATAAAGGTTTTTTTCTTTCTTTGAGTCTGTCTTTCGCGGGCCAAAGTAGCAGGGTCCAAGGTATCAGCTAGGGCGCGGAATCTGCGAAGGCTGGTCCGTCTTCTTTCTTCCTCGGGGTCTTCCAGGCTTCTGTCTCGGGCCGGGTCCCAGCGCCACATGCGGGAGATAAAGAAAGGCTTTTAGCGCTCTGCTTTGTGAGTTGCTATTCCCCTTGGGGCCCTCGGGAAGTGCGGACACCGGTGACTTTGGTGCTCTATCTTTGTGCACGGTTGTGTGGGAAAGAAGGTGAGGGTCGTAGGATAGGGGGGCTTGGAATGAGGAGGGACGGAAAGAATGGACGCTTTCTACAGTATTTACATGGCGTTACCACGCCGACCCAGCCAACCCGATGCCCGGTCACGCACCTGTGTGAGCCACACTCCTCCGGGGGTGTGGCTGGGCGGTGCTTGGGAACGTTGGCCTCCAGGCACAGCTACTTCCGGTCTCCGCTTTCGACGTCTACCTCAGCGTTCTTAAAGGCACAGTCCTCCGTAGGTGCTTGTATCTGACTCCACCACGCTTCGGACTCCGTTTCCCAGGTGTCCTGAAGCGATGAAAGAGAGGAGTTACCATTGGCAGCGGACCACCAGTCTTTGTTAGCCTCGGTCCCCACCACCCCGCTACAATTAACTTTTAAAGAACAGTAAATTAAGTCATTACTATGCGCCAGAATACGACAATATTTTTTTGGGGTTCTTCAATAATTCCCCCACTATCACCCTCCAACAGTACTTCTCATCTCTCCATAGCCCCTCTGCCACATGTATTACATTTTTTATAGCATAAGGCAAAGGGGACTACAAGGTGTGGAATTCATGTTATTCATACTGGTAGGCATTTTTATACAGTGCTTGGTCTGGAAAAGCACAAATTCAGAACATAACACAGTGGTTAGCATGGACTTTGACAATAAAATAAATGCATTTCCACCCAAATAAACCTTTTTAACAGTATCAGTATAATGAAAGACTGGGAAAAACATGTCACTAGCTTGTACCTTGCAGTTTGCAAGCAGCTCTTTGATGACAGTTTATAGGTCACTGTGATAGATTACGATTGTCACTTATGAACTGCGCAGTACCAAATAATCTCTTTTTTAAAATGCATTATACATTTTCTTTGTAGTAGGCATGTTAACCCTCTGTGCTACTTAAGATAATTCAAAGCTGCCACTGGACAAAACTCTCATCTCTCCCCAGCAGGTACATTAATCACTGGTGTTATCTTGACACTTTTATTGTTGTTTGAAAACTGCTAATTATACAAGATACTTTCAAGTGCTTTTAAAACTGCTGCCTGCGGACCCCCTGGGAATGTGTCAAGGACCCCTGAGGGTCCGGGGACCCCATTTTGGGAAACACTGCTCTAGGAGATTGTACAGCTCAGCGAGCTGAAATACAAGCATTCAAGATGGCACTTGAAAATACGGATAGGGAATTCCCCACACTCATGTGTGTGATTCTTTTTACTGTGTACAATCTTACAATGAATATTTACAGAATTGGCTTCAAAACCGTTTCAAAGATGCAAAAGGTGACACAATCAAGCATAAAACGCTTTGGGAACAAGTAGTTCAGTTGCGAAATGGACTTCAAAACACTCACGTGATAGACACGCTGAGTCATCAACGTGATGGTGTTCACGTTGAAGGGAATTCATTGGCTGATGAAGCCGTGAAGGGGGCTGTACAAACGGCTTCCGTAGCTGGAATCACTCGTTCAAAAACGAAAATAGGTAGTGAAATAATACTGGCTGTCAATGCTTCAAGCAAAGGCAGCAGTGCAGCGTTACCTAAAAAGTTACCACTCAAATACTCATACATAATTGATGCGAACAATGTTCCGTTTGCTTGAATCCCTGGAGTGGGGGATAGGGTAATTCCACACATGGAAAGTAGAACAACTTTGATTTATGAAGCACATCTGGGAGAGGGTCTGATACTTCAGGGGATATCTAAAACAATATTTGAATTAAAGGAGATGTACTGGTGGCCAGGAATGAATACTCAGATTCACATTTTCATCAATAACTGTATAGCATGCAATAGAGCTCACAGTACAGAATGCCGCTTGACACCTGACTACGATGTAGCCAGCCCAATACAGACACCATTGTTAGACAGCATTAGCCTATCTACATGCAGGCGATCCCTGTGTTCGATGACAGTCTCACAAATACTAAGTCAAGGTTCCTTTGGGTGTGGCCTCAGTGCTAGGCTGACGCTAGAACTGTTATAAAAGATTTGCGAGTCTTTATTGGCGCATACAAAATAGGCACACTACACTATGACCAGGGCCCTGCGTTTAGCTCTCGAGCTTACAAAGAAGCCATCGCCAGTTAGGGCGTTGAATTGCGGTATTCTTCTCCATTCCATCCTGAGGGAAATTCTGTTGTGGAAAGAAAAAACCGGGACATAAAGCAGTCTATAACAGCTAGGGTATTAGATTTGGGTGATGGGTGGGTCAAACATCTTATTGGGGTTCAACGTGCACTTAACAATTTGCCAAGAAGTTCTCTAGGGGGTGCCACTCAATATGAGGTCCTATTTGGGACAAGAATGTTGGTTCCGGATCTTGATTGTCATGGAACAGTGGTGGAAAATAAGAAATTTTATATCAAAGATCGTTTGGCTGTTTTATAGCACTTAAATGAACTAAGATCCAAACAAAGAAACGTGTTCCTGGACCCAACCACCACGGAGGAAAAACCAACCATCCCAGCAAGGCCCGTCTAGATCCCAAAGCTTGGTGATCTAGTCGGAGAAAAGATCGCGGGTAAGAAGGAATTTGGGCCTGCTTACAGACAACCAGTACCTGTCCTAGTAATCCATGGATCAAGAACAGTACTACTACCGCCCCTTGCTGGTAAAAAGGAGAGAAGATTTGTGTCTATCGACCTGATCAAACTACACTATGTGGCCGATACTAAGCAGTAGGCCAAGTGAACTCCACCAATGTAGCAAACATACTCCTCTAACTACAATCCAAGAGGTTCAAACTGAAAGACTCGTCACTTTGAAGATTCTACAATGAGAAATGAAGGACTTAGCAACAATGCTATGGAACTCGTTCCTATTGAGAACCAAATAACAGTTTGTCCTGAAACACCTGTCTACAATGAAGTAACAAGTGATCAACTGGTTCCAGCGCTTTCAATAAATCCTGATGCCATTCCAACCATTGACAGGACTGCCTCTGACTATTTCATTAACTTTGATACGTTTTCTGAAGATCCCAGTGAACCTGAAATGACACCAGCAAAAAGAACGTTCAAAGAACAAGCAAGAGAATTTTTTCATCACCAGGAAAAGACTTATCTGGTTTCACCATAAATTGAACTATGGATTGTGTTGGGAATATTTTTCTTTCTACTTTGGTTAGCTCTGGTATTAACTCTGGGTATGCTGATAAATGGAAGATACATTCAAATGGACACAGCAAGTAAAAGAGTATACTTACTTCTCCAGCCACATAAATCATCCCATTGAGAAACAAGATAGGTATTAGCAGTAAGCATGGGCCAAAAATCCGTTACGCTCGCAGAATTTGCGGATTTTTGGCAATTTCGCGATCTGCAAATCTCGCGAAATTGCTGCAAATTCGCAAATTCGCAAGGGGCGGATTTTTTTTGGGGACCCCTGCGCCCTTCGGCGCGATGGCATAGTAAGTTGTAACACACACATGGTCACTGGAGACAACTCTTCTGGCACTTTACGTAGCTGTAGTGTAGGAAAAACACTATTTACCCAACGAAGTAGCACTTACTGATTAGCTAATAGAAAGTACTCCAGTTGAGTAGAGGTATCGCACAAAACAATGGCGTCTTCTTGGATAAATATGAAGGGCAGGGTTCATTCTGGCACGATGCTCCTGTCACAAAAATTAAATCTCAACAGGAAGCACTTACAGATATAAATAAAGCAGGTGCCTGAGTTGAAGCTCAAGTTCAGTAACGCATTCATCAGGGCATGAAACAAAAATGCATCAGGTTTGGAGATAACCCCTATGAATTATCACATTTAATTATAACCCCGTAAGAATATAGGTTGCAGTGCATCTGCACAACTATTATGCGTTATACGGTAGCCTAATCACCAAGTGCAGGGACCAGAGCACCTGTGTGCTTATTCCATGGGATACAGTCATTTTTAGCCAGCACCCCCTCCCGCCAATCTACACCCCCTCCCGCCAACTACGGTCTTCCAGCCAAGCCCTCGCCACTGTACCCCGCATCAACAAGACCAACATGGGAGGAAGATCCTTCTCATACCTGGCAGCTAAAACATGGAACTCACTCCCCACTTACCTTCGCCTTACCCAGAACCACCTAGCATTCAGAAAGCAACTTAAAACGTGGATATTTGACAAGTAATCCTCCTCCCGTCCCTAAGCGCCTTGAGACCCTATGGGTATGTAGTGCGCTATATAAATTCTCTGACTTGACTTGACTTGACTCAAGGGACCCCTGCGCCCTTCGGCGCGATGGCATAGTAACACACGCATGGTCACTGGAGACAACTCTTCTGGCACTTATCACAGCTGTAGTGTAGGAAAAGCACTATACATTTACTTACTGATTAGCCACTGTAGACAGTGAGAACCAGTCTTTTTGGGCAAATCCGCGAGTTTGCGATTTTTTTTGCGAATTCGCGAATTGTTTTGTTGATTTCGCGCGAATTTGCGGATCGCAGATCTGCAAAATTCGCCCATAGTTAGTCAGCAGTGAACATCACAGCCGTTCCTATACAGGATGGTATAGTTTGGGACAAAACAGAATATGACATTTTTGGCCCGTAGGAGCTTTTGAATATTCCACACTTATTTAAGATTTCATTAAGTAACTTTGTTACATCTAGTTCCTTTTCTGATGATTGGGATTTCAAGACAGTTAATAACATGATGTCCGATCTAGAGATGTCTGCAGTATTCACAAATTGTGAATATTTAAAGGGTTCATCAGACTATGAGCAAATGTATTGTTATAACCATCATGGTCATCATTTCTTGCACAAATCTGCAATGCCTAGAAAGGTATTTATGTATAACCAGTGGGAACATTGTCCTACACCTCCAAAGGGTAGCTCAAAAACGTTTGCAAAAAAGTTTCCATATTTTTCAGGGTTCAATGTATCCAATGCAGAAACATTTTACTTTAAAAATGTGAACAAACCAGGAATGAAAAGTATGTTAAGATATACAAAACAGATTTATTAGCTTTTATTTCCCAACAGTCTAGACAGGGTTTCGACTTTTGGAAAGACAACATTGAGACAAAATCTGTCTGGGGTACAAAAGATTGGCAAGTCCAGGGGGTAGAAGCTTTGTTTAATGCCTGTATCATCCCTGAGAAAATTATGTTTTTGAATGACACTGTCCAATAGACGTCTTGCCTTGGGATCGCTAAGATAAAAGACATGAACAATCCGTCCATACCTGCACCTTCAACTGCAAGTGATAACACTAAAGAGGGGGAGGTCGACATATATTTTGCATCACAACAGAACAGATCCAGATTGGAACAAATGGTTGCTCTGGCCCACAGACACAAACAACTCTCAAGATTGATTCCTGAACAAAACACAAGGTTTTAAAATCAATAGGCCAGACCCAAGATATGTTAAAAAACAACATCCAGGGATACACAGTGTAGGGAAATTCTGCCATGATTGCCTAAGAAATCTGCACTTGAGGATGTAAAGTAACACTTATCTTTACTCAAAGATGGTCCTGACATTAGGGAATTCTTGCTAGGACCAAGAAAACCGTGTCAAAAACATTTCATATATGCCGGTATCTATGCTGCATATAACAAAATATGGAAGATTACCCAAGCAGAGACTGCAGAATGAATACGAGAAATTGATTGTATTAATTTAGAGAAATCTCTCTCTGTAGTAGATAATGGGTTAACGACTGTGTCGTCCAGGATATATTCTTTGGACAGCATTGTGTCTTCTGCCATAGACATCATAGAACAAGACTTGGTCGGTCATGTTGCAACATAGTAAGTCTCAATTACATTCTATCATGCTATTAGGCTGGGCGCTACAAAATGTGCGTGCACGCTATGTGCTTTGGCGTTTAATCAACACTTACGTCACTGTTTTCAGCAGACTACATAGTGCTGAGCATTAAAAAACTGGAAAAATTACCATTCACAGTGGCAGAAAAGCCAGCCACTGAGTGGATAATACATGGTAAAATTACTCTGCCTGTTACAATTTTCCATTTTTAGTATTGCCTAAAACACATACCAGCAGGCAAATATGAAAGGTTGGGTAAAGAATACATCAAGACATCCTGGGATTTACCATTACACAGACAAATATTGGAGTGGAGGACGTGAGGAGTTTCTTAGCGGTACTAACTGTGAAAACGTGCTAAGTGGTTCTCTCCTTTGTCAGGGTATTAACTTACATGGGGCCTGTGATGTTTCCACTACCAACTTATCCTGTCACCTGCAAGGCTCACCAGCTGCAGTGATTGATCCAATTTTTGGACAACTTTCAAATGGAAGTTACCTCATGTTGAATGATTACAGCTGCTGTGGCATGTTTTCAGGTATCCCATATCTAGTGACTGTTACATCCAGGGTCACTTGCTGTATGCAAGTATTGTTTCCACAAACCAAGACAGCCAGCGAGTCGCCTTTATGGCCTTCACTGAACATGTCTTCTATACGAATTAATCCTCTAAGCAGGATGAAAGCCATTCTTTTACAAAAAACTGTGCCACTGACCTCGGCCAAAGAAACCTATGATCTACAAGTTGCAAGGACTTCTGCCAAGATACATGCCCTTTTGACTACAAACTGCCCTATTCATTTCTTAGAAATGTTAGGTCATATCTTAAACATGTCTGATACGAGCGGTATTGTACATGTATTTAAGAACGTGTGTGCAGGGTTGTTAGCACCTTTTTAAGCAGTCCTCGGAATTATACCAAACTTCATGCACTCTGTGTTTGGCGGACTGCCGCTCCTTTTAACACTCATTGCAGGGATCCTATTTGTGCTCCTACTGCTACGATATGGCAAACCAAATCACCAGCGACACCCAGTTCACCATGGAGAGAGCTCTGCTGGGGAAGAAGTGTTGTGAGTGCATCGTCCAAATTTGGGGTTTACCTCGTCTACGAGAAGTAAATACCACATGGTTTCTATCATTCAGACCAATCTGGCAAGATTGCATCTTACCTGTTCTACATTGCCTGCTGTGCAGTGAAGAATGTGTGCTAGACATCTGTCTAACACTCCCATCAGTCGAGCCTACAGATATCGATACTCTGCTGGACCTGGTAATGCCCATGCTCTGTGTTGTCCCCAGCGGCTACCAATCCTGATGACGATGTTCATTGAGATCTGGCAGACGCAAATTGCTACTGCTGAGGTATGAGAGGAAACCACAGGCGCGCAGGTAACATCCGATTTGAACATTGCTGATACGACCAATGCTGAAGGCGATAGTTCACATCTATGTACTGTTAATCTTCTAAATGAGGTAATCCAACTTTCACCTACAACGGTATATTACTTTTTGTCTACAGAAATAGAAGATTTCATGTTTTCTCCAAGCCCTAACAATGACTTTTGATTTTGGCACACAGTGTACTGATAGACTATGAATTTGGCCTTCATTCTTTCAAAAACAAGGGACTAACTTTGAACTTTCTTCCTATTAAGCATAGGCTGAAAATTCGTTCCGCTCGCGGAATTTGCAGATTTTCTGCGATTTCGCAATCTGCGAATCTCGTGAAATCGCGGTAAAATCCGCGAATCAGCGGGGACAGATTTTCAGCCAAGCACTTACAGGTTTACAGCAGCAGGTGCAAAAGTTGATGCTAATTTTTTGTAACCTTTTACAAAAGGGTTACAAAGAAATTAACTTCAACTTGGGCACCTGCTGCTGTAAGCCTGTAAGTGCTTCCTGGCGCCTCGTTGCCTACTTGCAACTATTCTCTGACCCTGCTCTGACCCTTGAAGCAGGGTGTAGGAGAGTAGGGTCTGCTATCCTATGGTCACCCCAAATTTTTGCTTTTTGCTTCACTGGTTTTCGACTTACTGAGGCTGTGGGCCTGCTAATCAGACCCCCAGCCTGCTGTTCTCTCTCTAAATTAGTAATACATTTGCTATAGGTACATACCACAATTGGAAATGGACTCCTTGTCAGCCCCGGTACTATGCACTATAGGTGCTCAGGGCATAGGGGCCACCAAGGCCTACCAGGGGCTGCAGCATATCTTTTGCCACCCCTGGCTGGTTCTTAAATTGACACAACAAGCTGATCACTCAGCTGGGGCAAGATGGTGTAATCGCCTCTTGCTTAGATATAGTATACCTATATCTAAACCTATATCTGGACACATATAAACCTGTGAGCCACTCCTTTGGAAGGCCTTATCAATCCTGGAGGCAGAGTGCGTGGTTTAATGTGAGATGGAGCTCTAGCATGAGCTGAAAGGTACATCAATTGAGTAAATTTCATTTAGATTGCCTTTAATCAAGCCGTTAGCAGTGGTTTACTGCATTTGTGCATGTATTATATTACACATTCATACAATACATGGAATTTAATTTAATTCATTAATTCGTGCTCCGTGATTGTCAAGTAAAGAAAGGGATTCAAAGAGGGGTAGGTTGTGTTTGGAAAAGAATAGGGGACAAAGAAAAAGTAATGTCCTTTGAACACTTCATTCATATTCAACGAAACTTTTCAAATCATGTGGTAAATTACAATTTGATGCCACAATATACACTATACACATTAGTTAAACATGGTTCATTTCCCAGAAAAGTGTGTATGTGTAGGTCATAATGTCGACGTTTCGACCCCCAAAATCCAGGGTAAGTGGATCCTCAGTTCGGGGTCTTCCTCAGGACAGTTAAAAACAATGACAGTGAGCACCTAGGAGAACAAACAAGTGTGTGTCACTGGGTGTAGTCAAATTCAATAATTGAATAATTAAAAAAGGCCCATGATGGGAATGTACCTACATGCACAGGCGATCGAGTGGTGGCCCGTCTGAGTTGGGACTCGTGCCTGGGACGTAATTTGCTGAGGAAAATTAATTATAATTAGGAAGGATAAAGATAATGAGGGCTAGCATTTGAAAAACCTGGAGAATGCAGATAAACAGCGACTTACTCAGTTCACCCCTGCAGTGGAAGGCGATACTGGTATCGGTCTGACTGTGGGCGAGGCAAGCGTCCTTCAATCAACAGGCGGTCCAGTCGGACGTGTAGATTAGTTACACAGTCTAGAAAAAAAGGAGTAAAGAGACTGTATTCCTTTTGGCGACCACTAAGTGTGGTAGAGTAGAACAATGACAGGGGGTGGGCGTTTAAGATTAACCAGCCCTGGGTGGTGCCCCACCTAAGTGGTATGAAAGGCTACAATGCAGCGATCTCGTGTGGAGAACGATAATCACGCAGGGGTTTCCCACCTGTGGGTATTGCTGTGCAGCATAACCCCAGAGCGGTGCCTTCAGGAATCCGGATAGCGTGATTCCTCCACTCGTTTGAGTCAGGTGGTTGTTTGCATGATCAAATTGCAACCGACCGTCCCTGATGGTCGGTCTCTAGGGGGCGATGAAATGCGTAAATGGGATGTCGTGCCTCCTCGGGGTGGGAGACAATTAGGCACAGGGAGAATATCTACATCCCCGTGGGTGGGTAAAGGTCACAACGTACCGCGGGATAATGACTCAAAATAATTAGGATAGGTTGAATCCTCAACTAGTTGTTGTCAATAGATTGTTGTCATACTTCCCAAAACCCGGGCTTACCTGCGGGAGCCGCTGCCGTGTGGACCACAGTGACAGCTCGCACCGCGCGTCTGCCTATAGATGTAGCAGACGTATCCAGGGCGCGTCTCCAAGGGGCGTGGCCAAGCACCTCGCGGTGCCGCCGCTGGCTGCTGCTCAGCTTGCAGGAGAGTGAGGCGCGCATGCGCTGACCGCGGGATGCTATCCCTGACTCAGAGAGGTCTGACAGAGTGAGTGGGGCTCCGTGCAGGGAAATTGAATCGTATTCATGGATGCAAGGGGAACATCAAGAGGCTTACGCAGAAAGGTCAAGAGAACGTGTTGGTCTATTGCCTCTAGGTGTGCGTATGTGGTGTATCATGAGGCCTTTATTGCACAAGGTCTATAAAATTGCATAACATATCTCCTGGCATAAAAATCAAATCAACATTAGTATGCAGAGGTACAGTTTAAAGAGGGTAACCCTGTACCGGGTGTCAAACATATTATTTCATAACATAAGCATTGATGCCAATGTACAATCCAACTAAATATACCCGTACCGGATAGCCACCCCACATGATATGACAGCTTACTGGTCAGGAACCAGTCCAGCCAATTGGGAGTAAGTGGCATCTAGTTCATTCAGGCCATTGTCCACAGTGTCCAGGGTATACATCCATTTGCACTCCCTTATATTTAGCAGTGAATTAAGGTTCCCGCCCCTGGGACCCACAGAGATTTTCTCGATCACCAGCCATTTGAAGGATTCAGGGGTGTGTGATTTGGACATGAAGTGTTCAACCAGAGGGGAGCCCACTGTCTGACACCTAATTCTGCTACTGTGTTGCAGAATGCGTTTCTTCACATGCTGTTTAGTCTGTCCGATGTACACCAAATCACAGGGGCAAATGATGGCGTAAATGACGTCACTTGTATTGCAGTTTGTCATAGTTTTCAAGGTAACTGTGTTGTTGCGATAGTGCCAGACCTGGGTTTCCACTGCCTGGGGGCACGCTTTACACTTCGTGCACTTGAAATGGCCGACCACTTGGGGGAGGTTCCACATGCTCTGCAGAGTGGGAGGAGTCGGGGTTCCAAGATAGGATGAGACCACTTTGTCCCTGATGTTTTTGGCTCTCTTGAAAGCATGCATCGGCAGTTGATTCTGATTGATCACATCTGATACCATCGGCCAGTGTTTGTTCACTGTCTTCTTAATCTGGTTACTCTTCGTGCAAAAAGTTGTCACGCAGATAATCCTATCTGAGTCAGTCGCACGTTCTCTGGGTTTCAAAAGTTCCTCCCTCGGGCTGTACCAGGCTCTTTTTCTTGCTCTCGTCACCAGTCGTCTTGGGTAGCCCCTTTCCATTAGTCTCCTGATCAGAAGATCAGATTCTTGGAAATAGTCTTCTTTGAGAGAGCAGTTTCTCCTTATCCGGAGGAACTGCCCGTATGGTAGGTTATCCCGTAGGTTTCTGGTATGGTGACTTGTGTACCTTAGTAGACTGTTCCGTTCAGTGGGTTTCCGGAAAAGAGTGGTATGGATGCGGCCATTAGAGGCCTTGATACTGATGTCTAGGAAATCCACTGAGGTCCTGCTCATGTTCATGGTGAACTGGATGTCCTTAGACCGGTTGTTCAGCCAACTGAAGAATCCATTGAGGTCTTCGGCACTCCCATTCCATAGCATCAGCACATCGTCAATGTACCTCCGCCACATCCAAATCTTCGATTCGAATGGATTCGTCCCTGTGAGGATGTGTTCACCTTCCAATTCTGCCATATACAGTATGGCTAGGTCCGGCGCAAATGCCGCCCCCATCGCCACTCCCTTGCTCTGGAAAAAGAATTCATCCTGAAAGACGAAGAAGTTCTTCTTCATGGCCACCTCCAGGAGTTGAATGATAAAGTCAGTAGGCACCTGGGTGGGTTGGGTTCTCTTGTCCAATGCCCTTCTCATGGCTTCTAGAGCCGGGTCCTGGGGGATGCTCGTATAAAGCGAGACAATGTCTAATGTGACCATTATTTGTCTCTCTGGATCAAAGGCAACTTCATCCACTTGGTTGATGATCTGCATGGTGTCTCTGACATAGGTGGCAGTCCCAGTTGCTAGGGGTTTCAGAAATGTATCTATGTATTTACATAGAGGTTCAAGAAGAGAACCGCAGCCCGATACAATGGGGCGTCCCGGCGGTTTAGTCATGTCCTTATGTATCTTAGGGAGCGTGTAGATCGTCGGTGTTCTGGGTTGTGCGACGTTCAGATACTCATGTTCCTTTTGAGTTAGGAATCTCTCTTCCCGGCCTTTGTCCGTGATCTCTCGGATCAGTCTTCTAATCTCCTTAGTGGGGTCGGCGTTGGTCATCGTGTAGCTCACTCCATCCCGAAGTTGTGTGTAGATCTCTTCTTTATAATTTTGGACATCTTGGAGGACTATCGCCCCTCCCTTGTCCGCCGGTTTGATTACCAGTTGTTTGTTGCTGCTTAGATTGTCCAGTGCTTGTCTCTCACCCTGAGTGATGTTATGTTTAGTGTAAGTGCGTGTTGTGCACAAGTTCATCACTTCTCGCATCACCATGTTCTCATAGGCAAGAATCCGGTGTGGTGTTTGGTGAGTCCTCGGGGTGAAAGTTGACGGTGGACGTAGTCCGGTTACTGAGTTGGTAGTTGGACTGGGAGAGTGAAGGAAAAAATGCTTCAGCCTGATTTTACGAAAGAAGCGAGTCAGTTCCGATCTTATGTTGAATTGGTTCGGGTGAGATGTTGGTACAAATGATAGTCCTTTATTCAACACACTTGTTTCTTCCGGGGTGAGAACATGCTGCGAGAGGTTGACAATAGGGCTTGACTGGACTACCACTTGTAAGTCTTGCGTCTCGTGCTGATCTCTCCGTGGGGCTCTTGTTGGAAGCGGACTTGTTTCTGTGGATTCTCCGGGCGCTGGGGGTTGCCTCCTCTGGCCCGGGTCGGCCAAGATTGACCTCTGCCTCTGCTCTGGTAATTTCCTCGTCCGCGGGGGGGTCGCCATTGGTTCCCCCCTAAAAAAGGGTGCCATTCTGGTTGTGGTTGGTACCATTGATCCTGATAGCTGTCGAACGTTGGTGGGCCGGGGGTTCCTGAGTCACTGCCTGAGCTGTAGGACGAGTCGGAGAAGTTGGTAAATTTCCGTCTACCCCTGTAACCACCTCTACCCCTGTTGGTGAACCTGCCTTGAGTGTCCTGGTTGTAATAATCGTCTGCTAGATAGGGGTATGTCTTTTTCTTATCGTAGTTCGCAATGTCTTTATTGAGTTTATCCAATTTCTTGGATTGGGTTTCAATGTCAAAAGTATCCAAGGTTTTCTCAAGTTTTTCAAGGGTTTCTCTCGCATTGACAAAGGCACTATGACTCTTGATCTCCGCCTTGAGCGTATCAATTTCTTTCATCAGTGTTTCAACCTGTGTCTTGGCTGTCTCAATGCCCAGCACCATCCAGTGGCGCGAGCACGTGTTGGCTACGAAACTGAACCCCTCCTTGAACTTGGGATCGTCCACAAATATTGCCGGTTCGTTTCTAACCTGGAGCCCAGTAGGTATAATATTGGCTTGGAGATATTGAGTCAGTGCAAACCCATGCAGTCTCGTACGGACCAATTTCTTCTCCAGTCTTTCCAGTCTCACAATCTTCTCGTTGAGTGATTGATCTAGCAGGATGGTCTTATTTGATAGAAATGCATGCCCTGTCTCACCTTCCAAGAGATTTTGGATATACTCTTCAGTATATGTTAGGGTTTCACGATCACTCATGATATACCCTATTCGTTTATTTTATAGATTAGAACCCTCGCAGACAGATGTCTGCTCTAAAGAGTGTTAGGTAATAATGGGGTTAACCCTTACCTCATCGACCTGGGTCAGTACAATGTTATATGCAAAAGGGTGGTCGATTACAGAACAGTTGAACATCTCATTATTAATGCAGAAAGGTACATCAATTGAGTAAATTTCATTTAGATTGCCTTTAATCAAGCCGTTAGCAGTGGTTTACTGCATTTGTGCATGTATTATATTACACATTCATACAATACATGGAATTTAATTTAATTCATTAATTCGTGCTCCGTGATTGTCAAGTAAAGAAAGGGATTCAAAGAGGGGTAGGTTGTGTTTGGAAAAGAATAGGGGACAAAGAAAAAGTAATGTCCTTTGAACACTTCATTCATATTCAACGAAACTTTTCAAATCATGTGGTAAATTACAATTTGATGCCACAATATACACTATACACATTAGTTAAACATGGTTCATTTCCCAGAAAAGTGTGTATGTGTAGGTCATAATGTCGACGTTTCGACCCCCAAAATCCAGGGTAAGTGGATCCTCAGTTCGGGGTCTTCCTCAGGACAGTTAAAAACAATGACAGTGAGCACCTAGGAGAACAAACAAGTGTGTGTCACTGGGTGTAGTCAAATTCAATAATTGAATAATTAAAAAAGGCCCATGATGGGAATGTACCTACATGCACAGGCGATCGAGTGGTGGCCCGTCTGAGTTGGGACTCGTGCCTGGGACGTAATTTGCTGAGGAAAATTAATTATAATTAGGAAGGATAAAGATAATGAGGGCTAGCATTTGAAAAACCTGGAGAATGCAGATAAACAGCGACTTACTCAGTTCACCCCTGCAGTGGAAGGCGATACTGGTATCGGTCTGACTGTGGGCGAGGCAAGCGTCCTTCAATCAACAGGCGGTCCAGTCGGACGTGTAGATTAGTTACACAGTCTAGAAAAAAAGGAGTAAAGAGACTGTATTCCTTTTGGCGACCACTAAGTGTGGTAGAGTAGAACAATGACAGGGGGTGGGCGTTTAAGATTAACCAGCCCTGGGTGGTGCCCCACCTAAGTGGTATGAAAGGCTACAATGCAGCGATCTCGTGTGGAGAACGATAATCACGCAGGGGTTTCCCACCTGTGGGTATTGCTGTGCAGCATAACCCCAGAGCGGTGCCTTCAGGAATCCGGATAGCGTGATTCCTCCACTCGTTTGAGTCAGGTGGTTGTTTGCATGATCAAATTGCAACCGACCGTCCCTGATGGTCGGTCTCTAGGGGGCGATGAAATGCGTAAATGGGATGTCGTGCCTCCTCGGGGTGGGAGACAATTAGGCACAGGGAGAATATCTACATCCCCGTGGGTGGGTAAAGGTCACAACGTACCGCGGGATAATGACTCAAAATAATTAGGATAGGTTGAATCCTCAACTAGTTGTTGTCAATAGATTGTTGTCATACTTCCCAAAACCCGGGCTTACCTGCGGGAGCCGCTGCCGTGTGGACCACAGTGACAGCTCGCACCGCGCGTCTGCCTATAGATGTAGCAGACGTATCCAGGGCGCGTCTCCAAGGGGCGTGGCCAAGCACCTCGCGGTGCCGCCGCTGGCTGCTGCTCAGCTTGCAGGAGAGTGAGGCGCGCATGCGCTGACCGCGGGATGCTATCCCTGACTCAGAGAGGTCTGACAGAGTGAGTGGGGCTCCGTGCAGGGAAATTGAATCGTATTCATGGATGCAAACGAGTGGAGGAATCACGCTATCCGGATTCCTGAAGGCACCGCTCTGGGGTTATGCTGCACAGCAATACCCACAGGTGGGAAACCCCTGCGTGATTATCGTTCTCCACACGAGATCGCTGCATTGTAGCCTTTCATACCACTTAGGTGGGGCACCACCCAGGGCTGGTTAATCTTAAACGCCCACCCCCTGTCATTGTTCTACTCTACCACACTTAGTGGTCGCCAAAAGGAATACAGTCTCTTTACTCCTTTTTTTCTAGACTGTGTAACTAATCTACACGTCCGACTGGACCGCCTGTTGATTGAAGGACGCTTGCCTCGCCCACAGTCAGACCGATACCAGTATCGCCTTCCACTGCAGGGGTGAACTGAGTAAGTCGCTGTTTATCTGCATTCTCCAGGTTTTTCAAATGCTAGCCCTCATTATCTTTATCCTTCCTAATTATAATTAATTTTCCTCAGCAAATTACGTCCCAGGCACGAGTCCCAACTCAGACGGGCCACCACTCGATCGCCTGTGCATGTAGGTACATTCCCATCATGGGCCTTTTTTAATTATTCAATTATTGAATTTGACTACACCCAGTGACACACACTTGTTTGTTCTCCTAGGTGCTCACTGTCATTGTTTTTAACTGTCCTGAGGAAGACCCCGAACTGAGGATCCACTTACCCTGGATTTTGGGGGTCGAAACGTCGACATTATGACCTACACATACACACTTTTCTGGGAAATGAACCATGTTTAACTAATGTGTATAGTGTATATTGTGGCATCAAATTGTAATTTACCACATGATTTGAAAAGTTTCGTTGAATATGAATGAAGTGTTCAAAGGACATTACTTTTTCTTTGTCCCCTATTCTTTTCCAAACACAACCTACCCCTCTTTGAATCCCTTTCTTTACTTGACAATCACGGAGCACGAATTAATGAATTAAATTAAATTCCATGTATTGTATGAATGTGTAATATAATACATGCACAAATGCAGTAAACCACTGCTAACGGCTTGATTAAAGGCAATCTAAATGAAATTTACTCAATTGATGTACCTTTCTGCATTAATAATGAGATGTTCAACTGTTCTGTAATCGACCACCCTTTTGCATATAACATTGTACTGACCCAGGTCGATGAGGTAAGGGTTAACCCCATTATTACCTAACACTCTTTAGAGCAGACATCTGTCTGCGAGGGTTCTAATCTATAAAATAAACGAATAGGGTATATCATGAGTGATCGTGAAACCCTAACATATACTGAAGAGTATATCCAAAATCTCTTGGAAGGTGAGACAGGGCATGCATTTCTATCAAATAAGACCATCCTGCTAGATCAATCACTCAACGAGAAGATTGTGAGACTGGAAAGACTGGAGAAGAAATTGGTCCGTACGAGACTGCATGGGTTTGCACTGACTCAATATCTCCAAGCCAATATTATACCTACTGGGCTCCAGGTTAGAAACGAACCGGCAATATTTGTGGACGATCCCAAGTTCAAGGAGGGGTTCAGTTTCGTAGCCAACACGTGCTCACGCCACTGGATGGTGCTGGGCATTGAGACAGCCAAGACACAGGTTGAAACACTGATGAAAGAAATTGATACGCTCAAGGCGGAGATCAAGAGTCATAGTGCCTTTGTCAATGCGAGAGAAACCCTTGAAAAACTTGAGAAAACCTTGGATACTTTTGACATTGAAACCCAATCCAAGAAATTGGATAAACTCAATAAAGACATTGCGAACTACGATAAGAAAAAGACATACCCCTATCTAGCAGACGATTATTACAACCAGGACACTCAAGGCAGGTTCACCAACAGGGGTAGAGGTGGTTACAGGGGTAGACGGAAATTTACCAACTTCTCCGACTCGTCCTACAGCTCAGGCAGTGACTCAGGAACCCCCGGCCCACCAACGTTCGACAGCTATCAGGATCAATGGTACCAACCACAACCAGAATGGCACCCTTTTTTAGGGGGGAACCAATGGCGACCCCCCCGCGGACGAGGAAATTACCAGAGCAGAGGCAGAGGTCAATCTTGGCCGACCCGGGCCAGAGGAGGCAACCCCCAGCGCCCGGAGAATCCACAGAAACAAGTCCGCTTCCAACAAGAGCCCCACGGAGAGATCAGCACGAGACGCAAGACTTACAAGTGGTAGTCCAGTCAAGCCCTATTGTCAACCTCTCGCAGCATGTTCTCACCCCGGAAGAAACAAGTGTGTTGAATAAAGGACTATCATTTGTACCAACATCTCACCCGAACCAATTCAACATAAGATCGGAACTGACTCGCTTCTTTCGTAAAATCAGGCTGAAGCATTTTTTCCTTCACTCTCCCAGTCCAACTACCAACTCAGTAACCGGACTACGTCCACCGTCAACTTTCACCCCGAGGACTCACCAAACACCACACCGGATTCTTGCCTATGAGAACATGGTGATGCGAGAAGTGATGAACTTGTGCACAACACGCACTTACACTAAACATAACATCACTCAGGGTGAGAGACAAGCACTGGACAATCTAAGCAGCAACAAACAACTGGTAATCAAACCGGCGGACAAGGGAGGGGCGATAGTCCTCCAAGATGTCCAAAATTATAAAGAAGAGATCTACACACAACTTCGGGATGGAGTGAGCTACACGATGACCAACGCCGACCCCACTAAGGAGATTAGAAGACTGATCCGAGAGATCACGGACAAAGGCCGGGAAGAGGGATTCCTCACTCAAAAGGAACATGAGTATCTGAACGTCGCACAACCCAGAACACCGACGATCTACACGCTCCCTAAGATACATAAGGACATGACTAAACCGCCGGGACGCCCCATTGTATCGGGCTGCGGTTCTCTTCTTGAACCTCTATGTAAATACATAGATACATTTCTGAAACCCCTAGCAACTGGGACTGCCACCTATGTCAGAGACACCATGCAGATCATCAACCAAGTGGATGAAGTTGCCTTTGATCCAGAGAGACAAATAATGGTCACATTAGACATTGTCTCGCTTTATACGAGCATCCCCCAGGACCCGGCTCTAGAAGCCATGAGAAGGGCATTGGACAAGAGAACCCAACCCACCCAGGTGCCTACTGACTTTATCATTCAACTCCTGGAGGTGGCCATGAAGAAGAACTTCTTCGTCTTTCAGGATGAATTCTTTTTCCAGAGCAAGGGAGTGGCGATGGGGGCGGCATTTGCGCCGGACCTAGCCATACTGTATATGGCAGAATTGGAAGGTGAACACATCCTCACAGGGACGAATCCATTCGAATCGAAGATTTGGATGTGGCGGAGGTACATTGACGATGTGCTGATGCTATGGAATGGGAGTGCCGAAGACCTCAATGGATTCTTCAGTTGGCTGAACAACCGGTCTAAGGACATCCAGTTCACCATGAACATGAGCAGGACCTCAGTGGATTTCCTAGACATCAGTATCAAGGCCTCTAATGGCCGCATCCATACCACTCTTTTCCGGAAACCCACTGAACGGAACAGTCTACTAAGGTACACAAGTCACCATACCAGAAACCTACGGGATAACCTACCATACGGGCAGTTCCTCCGGATAAGGAGAAACTGCTCTCTCAAAGAAGACTATTTCCAAGAATCTGATCTTCTGATCAGGAGACTAATGGAAAGGGGCTACCCAAGACGACTGGTGACGAGAGCAAGAAAAAGAGCCTGGTACAGCCCGAGGGAGGAACTTTTGAAACCCAGAGAACGTGCGACTGACTCAGATAGGATTATCTGCGTGACAACTTTTTGCACGAAGAGTAACCAGATTAAGAAGACAGTGAACAAACACTGGCCGATGGTATCAGATGTGATCAATCAGAATCAACTGCCGATGCATGCTTTCAAGAGAGCCAAAAACATCAGGGACAAAGTGGTCTCATCCTATCTTGGAACCCCGACTCCTCCCACTCTGCAGAGCATGTGGAACCTCCCCCAAGTGGTCGGCCATTTCAAGTGCACGAAGTGTAAAGCGTGCCCCCAGGCAGTGGAAACCCAGGTCTGGCACTATCGCAACAACACAGTTACCTTGAAAACTATGACAAACTGCAATACAAGTGACGTCATTTACGCCATCATTTGCCCCTGTGATTTGGTGTACATCGGACAGACTAAACAGCATGTGAAGAAACGCATTCTGCAACACAGTAGCAGAATTAGGTGTCAGACAGTGGGCTCCCCTCTGGTTGAACACTTCATGTCCAAATCACACACCCCTGAATCCTTCAAATGGCTGGTGATCGAGAAAATCTCTGTGGGTCCCAGGGGCGGGAACCTTAATTCACTGCTAAATATAAGGGAGTGCAAATGGATGTATACCCTGGACACTGTGGACAATGGCCTGAATGAACTAGATGCCACTTACTCCCAATTGGCTGGACTGGTTCCTGACCAGTAAGCTGTCATATCATGTGGGGTGGCTATCCGGTACGGGTATATTTAGTTGGATTGTACATTGGCATCAATGCTTATGTTATGAAATAATATGTTTGACACCCGGTACAGGGTTACCCTCTTTAAACTGTACCTCTGCATACTAATGTTGATTTGATTTTTATGCCAGGAGATATGTTATGCAATTTTATAGACCTTGTGCAATAAAGGCCTCATGATACACCACATACGCACACCTAGAGGCAATAGACCAACACGTTCTCTTGACCTTTCTGCGTAAGCCTCTTGATGTTCCCCTTGCATCCATGAATACGATTCAATTTCCCTGCACGGAGCCCCACTCACTCTGTCAGACCTCTCTGAGTCAGGGATAGCATCCCGCGGTCAGCGCATGCGCGCCTCACTCTCCTGCAAGCTGAGCAGCAGCCAGCGGCGGCACCGCGAGGTGCTTGGCCACGCCCCTTGGAGACGCGCCCTGGATACGTCTGCTACATCTATAGGCAGACGCGCGGTGCGAGCTGTCACTGTGGTCCACACGGCAGCGGCTCCCGCAGGTAAGCCCGGGTTTTGGGAAGTATGACAACAATCTATTGACAACAACTAGTTGAGGATTCAACCTATCCTAATTATTTTGAGTCATTATCCCGCGGTACGTTGTGACCTTTACCCACCCACGGGGATGTAGATATTCTCCCTGTGCCTAATTGTCTCCCACCCCGAGGAGGCACGACATCCCATTTACGCATTTCATCGCCCCCTAGAGACCGACCATCAGGGACGGTCGGTTGCAATTTGATCATGCAAACAACCACCTGACTCAAACGAGTGGAGGAATCACGCTATCCGGATTCCTGAAGGCACCGCTCTGGGGTTATGCTGCACAGCAATACCCACAGGTGGGAAACCCCTGCGTGATTATCGTTCTCCACACGAGATCGCTGCATTGTAGCCTTTCATACCACTTAGGTGGGGCACCACCCAGGGCTGGTTAATCTTAAACGCCCACCCCCTGTCATTGTTCTACTCTACCACACTTAGTGGTCGCCAAAAGGAATACAGTCTCTTTACTCCTTTTTTTCTAGACTGTGTAACTAATCTACACGTCCGACTGGACCGCCTGTTGATTGAAGGACGCTTGCCTCGCCCACAGTCAGACCGATACCAGTATCGCCTTCCACTGCAGGGGTGAACTGAGTAAGTCGCTGTTTATCTGCATTCTCCAGGTTTTTCAAATGCTAGCCCTCATTATCTTTATCCTTCCTAATTATAATTAATTTTCCTCAGCAAATTACGTCCCAGGCACGAGTCCCAACTCAGACGGGCCACCACTCGATCGCCTGTGCATGTAGGTACATTCCCATCATGGGCCTTTTTTAATTATTCAATTATTGAATTTGACTACACCCAGTGACACACACTTGTTTGTTCTCCTAGGTGCTCACTGTCATTGTTTTTAACTGTCCTGAGGAAGACCCCGAACTGAGGATCCACTTACCCTGGATTTTGGGGGTCGAAACGTCGACATTATGACCTACACATACACACTTTTCTGGGAAATGAACCATGTTTAACTAATGTGTATAGTGTATATTGTGGCATCAAATTGTAATTTACCACATGATTTGAAAAGTTTCGTTGAATATGAATGAAGTGTTCAAAGGACATTACTTTTTCTTTGTCCCCTATTCTTTTCCAAACACAACCTACCCCTCTTTGAATCCCTTTCTTTACTTGACAATCACGGAGCACGAATTAATGAATTAAATTAAATTCCATGTATTGTATGAATGTGTAATATAATACATGCACAAATGCAGTAAACCACTGCTAACGGCTTGATTAAAGGCAATCTAAATGAAATTTACTCAATTGATGTACCTTTCTGCATTAATAATGAGATGTTCAACTGTTCTGTAATCGACCACCCTTTTGCATATAACATTGTACTGACCCAGGTCGATGAGGTAAGGGTTAACCCCATTATTACCTAACACTCTTTAGAGCAGACATCTGTCTGCGAGGGTTCTAATCTATAAAATAAACGAATAGGGTATATCATGAGTGATCGTGAAACCCTAACATATACTGAAGAGTATATCCAAAATCTCTTGGAAGGTGAGACAGGGCATGCATTTCTATCAAATAAGACCATCCTGCTAGATCAATCACTCAACGAGAAGATTGTGAGACTGGAAAGACTGGAGAAGAAATTGGTCCGTACGAGACTGCATGGGTTTGCACTGACTCAATATCTCCAAGCCAATATTATACCTACTGGGCTCCAGGTTAGAAACGAACCGGCAATATTTGTGGACGATCCCAAGTTCAAGGAGGGGTTCAGTTTCGTAGCCAACACGTGCTCGCGCCACTGGATGGTGCTGGGCATTGAGACAGCCAAGACACAGGTTGAAACACTGATGAAAGAAATTGATACGCTCAAGGCGGAGATCAAGAGTCATAGTGCCTTTGTCAATGCGAGAGAAACCCTTGAAAAACTTGAGAAAACCTTGGATACTTTTGACATTGAAACCCAATCCAAGAAATTGGATAAACTCAATAAAGACATTGCGAACTACGATAAGAAAAAGACATACCCCTATCTAGCAGACGATTATTACAACCAGGACACTCAAGGCAGGTTCACCAACAGGGGTAGAGGTGGTTACAGGGGTAGACGGAAATTTACCAACTTCTCCGACTCGTCCTACAGCTCAGGCAGTGACTCAGGAACCCCCGGCCCACCAACGTTCGACAGCTATCAGGATCAATGGTACCAACCACAACCAGAATGGCACCCTTTTTTAGGGGGGAACCAATGGCGACCCCCCCGCGGACGAGGAAATTACCAGAGCAGAGGCAGAGGTCAATCTTGGCCGACCCGGGCCAGAGGAGGCAACCCCCAGCGCCCGGAGAATCCACAGAAACAAGTCCGCTTCCAACAAGAGCCCCACGGAGAGATCAGCACGAGACGCAAGACTTACAAGTGGTAGTCCAGTCAAGCCCTATTGTCAACCTCTCGCAGCATGTTCTCACCCCGGAAGAAACAAGTGTGTTGAATAAAGGACTATCATTTGTACCAACATCTCACCCGAACCAATTCAACATAAGATCGGAACTGACTCGCTTCTTTCGTAAAATCAGGCTGAAGCATTTTTTCCTTCACTCTCCCAGTCCAACTACCAACTCAGTAACCGGACTACGTCCACCGTCAACTTTCACCCCGAGGACTCACCAAACACCACACCGGATTCTTGCCTATGAGAACATGGTGATGCGAGAAGTGATGAACTTGTGCACAACACGCACTTACACTAAACATAACATCACTCAGGGTGAGAGACAAGCACTGGACAATCTAAGCAGCAACAAACAACTGGTAATCAAAACGGCGGACAAGGGAGGGGCGATAGTCCTCCAAGATGTCCAAAATTATAAAGAAGAGATCTACACACAACTTCGGGATGGAGTGAGCTACACGATGACCAACGCCGACCCCACTAAGGAGATTAGAAGACTGATCCGAGAGATCACGGACAAAGGCCGGGAAGAGGGATTCCTAACTCAAAAGGAACATGAGTATCTGAACGTCGCACAACCCAGAACACCGACGATCTACACGCTCCCTAAGATACATAAGGACATGACTAAACCGCCGGGACGCCCCATTGTATCGGGCTGCGGTTCTCTTCTTGAACCTCTATGTAAATACATAGATACATTTCTGAAACCCCTAGCAACTGGGACTGCCACCTATGTCAGAGACACCATGCAGATCATCAACCAAGTGGATGAAGTTGCCTTTGATCCAGAGAGACAAATAATGGTCACATTAGACATTGTCTCGCTTTATACGAGCATCCCCCAGGACCCGGCTCTAGAAGCCATGAGAAGGGCATTGGACAAGAGAACCCAACCCACCCAGGTGCCTACTGACTTTATCATTCAACTCCTGGAGGTGGCCATGAAGAAGAACTTCTTCGTCTTTCAGGATGAATTCTTTTTCCAGAGCAAGGGAGTGGCGATGGGGGCGGCATTTGCGCCGGACCTAGCCATACTGTATATGGCAGAATTGGAAGGTGAACACATCCTCACAGGGACGAATCCATTCGAATCGAAGATTTGGATGTGGCGGAGGTACATTGACGATGTGCTGATGCTATGGAATGGGAGTGCCGAAGACCTCAATGGATTCTTCAGTTGGCTGAACAACCGGTCTAAGGACATCCAGTTCACCATGAACATGAGCAGGACCTCAGTGGATTTCCTAGACATCAGTATCAAGGCCTCTAATGGCCGCATCCATACCACTCTTTTCCGGAAACCCACTGAACGGAACAGTCTACTAAGGTACACAAGTCACCATACCAGAAACCTACGGGATAACCTACCATACGGGCAGTTCCTCCGGATAAGGAGAAACTGCTCTCTCAAAGAAGACTATTTCCAAGAATCTGATCTTCTGATCAGGAGACTAATGGAAAGGGGCTACCCAAGACGACTGGTGACGAGAGCAAGAAAAAGAGCCTGGTACAGCCCGAGGGAGGAACTTTTGAAACCCAGAGAACGTGCGACTGACTCAGATAGGATTATCTGCGTGACAACTTTTTGCACGAAGAGTAACCAGATTAAGAAGACAGTGAACAAACACTGGCCGATGGTATCAGATGTGATCAATCAGAATCAACTGCCGATGCATGCTTTCAAGAGAGCCAAAAACATCAGGGACAAAGTGGTCTCATCCTATCTTGGAACCCCGACTCCTCCCACTCTGCAGAGCATGTGGAACCTCCCCCAAGTGGTCGGCCATTTCAAGTGCACGAAGTGTAAAGCGTGCCCCCAGGCAGTGGAAACCCAGGTCTGGCACTATCGCAACAACACAGTTACCTTGAAAACTATGACAAACTGCAATACAAGTGACGTCATTTACGCCATCATTTGCCCCTGTGATTTGGTGTACATCGGACAGACTAAACAGCATGTGAAGAAACGCATTCTGCAACACAGTAGCAGAATTAGGTGTCAGACAGTGGGCTCCCCTCTGGTTGAACACTTCATGTCCAAATCACACACCCCTGAATCCTTCAAATGGCTGGTGATCGAGAAAATCTCTGTGGGTCCCAGGGGCGGGAACCTTAATTCACTGCTAAATATAAGGGAGTGCAAATGGATGTATACCCTGGACACTGTGGACAATGGCCTGAATGAACTAGATGCCACTTACTCCCAATTGGCTGGACTGGTTCCTGACCAGTAAGCTGTCATATCATGTGGGGTGGCTATCCGGTACGGGTATATTTAGTTGGATTGTACATTGGCATCAATGCTTATGTTATGAAATAATATGTTTGACACCCGGTACAGGGTTACCCTCTTTAAACTGTACCTCTGCATACTAATGTTGATTTGATTTTTATGCCAGGAGATATGTTATGCAATTTTATAGACCTTGTGCAATAAAGGCCTCATGATACACCACATACGCACACCTAGAGGCAATAGACCAACACGTTCTCTTGACCTTTCTGCGTAAGCCTCTTGATGTTCCCCTTGCATCCATGAATACGATTCAATTTCCCTGCACGGAGCCCCACTCACTCTGTCAGACCTCTCTGAGTCAGGGATAGCATCCCGCGGTCAGCGCATGCGCGCCTCACTCTCCTGCAAGCTGAGCAGCAGCCAGCGGCGGCACCGCGAGGTGCTTGGCCACGCCCCTTGGAGACGCGCCCTGGATACGTCTGCTACATCTATAGGCAGACGCGCGGTGCGAGCTGTCACTGTGGTCCACACGGCAGCGGCTCCCGCAGGTAAGCCCGGGTTTTGGGAAGTATGACAACAATCTATTGACAACAACTAGTTGAGGATTCAACCTATCCTAATTATTTTGAGTCATTATCCCGCGGTACGTTGTGACCTTTACCCACCCACGGGGATGTAGATATTCTCCCTGTGCCTAATTGTCTCCCACCCCGAGGAGGCACGACATCCCATTTACGCATTTCATCGCCCCCTAGAGACCGACCATCAGGGACGGTCGGTTGCAATTTGATCATGCAAACAACCACCTGACTCAAACGAGTGGAGGAATCACGCTATCCGGATTCCTGAAGGCACCGCTCTGGGGTTATGCTGCACAGCAATACCCACAGGTGGGAAACCCCTGCGTGATTATCGTTCTCCACACGAGATCGCTGCATTGTAGCCTTTCATACCACTTAGGTGGGGCACCACCCAGGGCTGGTTAATCTTAAACGCCCACCCCCTGTCATTGTTCTACTCTACCACACTTAGTGGTCGCCAAAAGGAATACAGTCTCTTTACTCCTTTTTTTCTAGACTGTGTAACTAATCTACACGTCCGACTGGACCGCCTGTTGATTGAAGGACGCTTGCCTCGCCCACAGTCAGACCGATACCAGTATCGCCTTCCACTGCAGGGGTGAACTGAGTAAGTCGCTGTTTATCTGCATTCTCCAGGTTTTTCAAATGCTAGCCCTCATTATCTTTATCCTTCCTAATTATAATTAATTTTCCTCAGCAAATTACGTCCCAGGCACGAGTCCCAACTCAGACGGGCCACCACTCGATCGCCTGTGCATGTAGGTACATTCCCATCATGGGCCTTTTTTAATTATTCAATTATTGAATTTGACTACACCCAGTGACACACACTTGTTTGTTCTCCTAGGTGCTCACTGTCATTGTTTTTAACTGTCCTGAGGAAGACCCCGAACTGAGGATCCACTTACCCTGGATTTTGGGGGTCGAAACGTCGACATTATGACCTACACATACACACTTTTCTGGGAAATGAACCATGTTTAACTAATGTGTATAGTGTATATTGTGGCATCAAATTGTAATTTACCACATGATTTGAAAAGTTTCGTTGAATATGAATGAAGTGTTCAAAGGACATTACTTTTTCTTTGTCCCCTATTCTTTTCCAAACACAACCTACCCCTCTTTGAATCCCTTTCTTTACTTGACAATCACGGAGCACGAATTAATGAATTAAATTAAATTCCATGTATTGTATGAATGTGTAATATAATACATGCACAAATGCAGTAAACCACTGCTAACGGCTTGATTAAAGGCAATCTAAATGAAATTTACTCAATTGATGTACCTTTCTGCATTAATAATGAGATGTTCAACTGTTCTGTAATCGACCACCCTTTTGCATATAACATTGTACTGACCCAGGTCGATGAGGTAAGGGTTAACCCCATTATTACCTAACACTAGCATGAGCTGAGCCTGTCTGCAGCTGTTGGGAACAACTCCCTAAGCTCTTCCGGGATAATGCCATACCATATACTCTTAAGTGCATTATAATCCTCGCGGTTATATAGCAACTTTGGTTTGACTTTATCAAAACATATCGTGTAAGGTGTCATACGATTTGGAATACTATCCCCTCGCCAGTCCTGGCGACGGGGATAGCATTCCACCCCTCTAGAGGGAGAAGACACGTTACTTTAGCGAAATGCGGTTGATTTTTAAAAGAGCCTCAGATCCACAAAATGGATCCTTCTGCCACAGACACATGTCTGACCTCCTGCAGCTGACCGAAACTCAGCCAAGGAGGCCTGGACAAAGGGTTTCCTGTCGCAGGGAGGTGTCACACCCCCCCAGACAGGAGATAGTGGATTGTAGCAGGGAGGTTTGAAAGAAACCAGACACTGCTTGGGGCGCACAAGGCTGCCCCTTGCATAATCCGGCCAAACCGGTTCTGGGGCCCACCAGCCCCTGTCCCAGCGTGGCCTGGATCAAAGGAAAGGGGTGTATCCACCCACTTCCTGGGTCCCACCCATAGGAGGGGACCTAGCAGGTAATCCAGCCCCCTAGATTGGTATAAGAATGGGAGCAGTGCCAATGCACTTCAGGTTATCCTGATGAAACATAAGAAACGAAACTCTGGACCCTTCGACATCCTACTCGACGTAGAAGACTGAAGAATCTCCCTTGTGGTCAAGGAGTGACCACCCTGTGCAAACAGGCACCATACAGCACCTCGACGTCTGCTTTGTTGCAGTTCCCGCTGGAACTCGAGCGACAGAGATCGACGAGATTAAGCTTGCCTGCCTTCTTACAGCCCGATCCACAGTCCCTGCAGAGCTGAGACCCGTGGAGGTGACCGGAAGCGTGGGGCACGCCATCTTGAAAAGACCACGAGATGCTGACCGTGCAGCCCACGAGTGACCCTTGAAACTGTACACCGGGGTTTGAGAAGCCCCAACCCTGAGTCACTCTTGCACTGAAGCTCACTCCTCTACACTCGACGAGTGCTGCGTGGGGCCCTTCTGCTTACTTTGGCTCAACGCGTTGGCCCAGTCACTTGCCAGCTGGCTTGTGGCCCCTGTGCCCGCGAAAACCTAAATACGACTTGTGATTCTAGTTGCTCCAGATTTGCACCCGCTCCCCTGAAAAGGAGCACCCGCTCTGACCCTCCTGGTTTGAGTGAGAATCAATCTTCCAGTTCCGCGTGGATTGCTCTTGCCAAGTGTTGTTTGCTCTAATCTTGAAGTCGATAGCGCCGACGGTGAGAGCCAACTTGGGACAGCTCGTGACCTGCTCCTGGACGTCGCAGATGCCCCAGAGCCTACGTGGCAGCGGAGAGAAGCTCCTCAACAACCACCTAATTGCGCCCGACATTGCCTGGTTCCGTCCTGGTTCCACCCTGGTCACTGCTGAGTGACCCAGACTCTGTCCCCTCTGCTTTCAGGTACTTTTCTACTCTGATCCACCCTTGGATCGCACCGGACACTTCTCCTTCACGTCGCCTGCACCATCTTCAGCTTCAAGCACCCAGAACCTGCGTGACGAAACCCGACGCCACTTCGACCCTATGCACCCGCTTCCTGTGGGTGAGGTAACATTGCAACGCCGGTGTTCCCACACTGGTACACACCTCTAGGGTCTGTGTCTAAAGTATTGTCCTTCTAGGTTCAGCGGAAGTATCCTAAAACTCTATTTGTGTAACTTTTACGCACCATTGACTTAACATTGGTGCATGCGTGTGCTTTAAGCACTGCACCCGAATCCCGCGGGCTTTTCCCGACTTCAGCATTGCTTGTCCCGACTGCTCCCAGCGATTCCCTAGGCCCTAGGCCTAACCACTGATCGATTGGTATCTCTTATACCACTTTTTTAGTATATGGTCTGAGTGGCCCTCATCCATAATTGTGCAACTTTGTATGTTATACTGTGCTTTTTATTTAACGCTTGTGCCCCTTTGTTCATAAAGAATACTGGGGATTATTTTTAGAAATAAATACATATATTTTTATAATATATATTTGTGGTGTCCTTTCATTTGATATTACAGGACTGTGATTGGTAAAACAGCTCGCTTAACACGACCTCTTGAGTTTAGCCTTTAAGGCTGCTTAGTCTATGCTACCATTAAGATAGCTTGTCTATAAGGTTGACCTACAACCAGACACCATAAGGGATTGTTTGGACTGATACAAGGTGGTTCCAGAATTGGAAACATCATATACCAGGCCAACTTCTCACATTGGTGCGCAGCGGTGCGGATTTGAGCTTGCTGTTGTTTTACCATTGCAATCTTTTTATCAAATTGAAAGATCACATCACGTACCTTAGGTACATATAAATCAAAAGCTTAGCATATTTAAGTTCTACTGAACTTAGTGATTGTAGATTGAAGGGATTAGCACACCCTGACTACAACTCACTAGTAAGGGACAGTAGGGAAACACTAAGTGTAGGTAGGTGCATCACTTACACCACACTAGAGTCATGTCTGGCACAGGTGAACCTACAGGGTCTCTACCTGTGAGGGTTGACCCTCCACAGGCAACCTCCAGCTATGACAAATTCAGCTACAAAGACTTGAGTGCCTTGCGCACTGCAAGGAAGCTGAGAAAGGGTCACAACCGTACCATTCCTATCATGATAGCCATTCTAGAAAAGGATGACTTAGAGAGAGTTATAGTAATTCCCTCAGGATCAGGAGCAGGAGTGAATCCCCCAGACACTGAGAACACCTCCCCAGATGTAGAAAATGAGGAGGTAGACCCTGAATCAGAAGGTGACGAGTCAAATCATGGTCAAGGGGATAATCAGGTACCAGTGGGGAGGCTTAGCCAAGCCAACTTGGACCTACATGGAAATGGAGAGGGCCAGCACCTCCCCAGAGTACATAACAGGATTCCCCCAGGCAATAGAAGAGATAGAAGCCCTTCCAGGGATTCTCACATTTCTAGTGCCTCAAGGGAATCACAGAGAGGAATGACTTCCCCTCAAAGAAGAGAGCATACGTCCCAGGATGAGAGCAGTGAATCTCCAAATAGAAAGAGAGGAATTAGCCCTGGCCCAAGCTAGACTAGCTGTTGCAAGAGAGCAAATGTTAAGTGGGGAGACTCCCACTGGTGGCAGCATTATCCCAAGAGATAAGGACAGGTCCTATGATCATAGAAACCTGAGTAAGATTGTGCCCCCCCACAGAGATGGGGATGACATCCACAAATGGATAACCGCTCTGGAGAGGGCCTGCATGGTACAGCAGGTTCCTTCAGATCAGTGGGCAGCAATCTTGTGGCTCTCCTTTTCAGAGAAAGGGAGAGACAAGCTCCTCACAGTTAAACCTGAGGATGCTAAAAACTACTCTGTCTTGAAGAGTGCTCTTATTGATGGGTTTGGCCTAACCACTGAGCAATACAGGTTGTTGTTCAGAGACACCCAAAAAGCACAGACTCAAGACTGGACTGATTTCGTTGATTATGCCACTAAGGCTCTGGAGGGTTGGTTGCAGGGAAGTAAAGTCTCAGACTATACAGGATTGTACAATCTTATAATGAGAGAGCAGATCCTTAATAACTGTACAAACCAGCTGTTGCATCAACACCTTGTAGACTCTGATCTGACCTCTCCCCAAGAATTGGGAAAGAAGGCAGACAAATGGGTCAGAACAAGGGTTAAGCAGAAACCCCAGAACCAAGGTGGTGACCAGAAGAAAACAGACCAGAAGGGTGGGAATCAGAAAGATAAAGAAAAGGACCAGAAGTCTTCAGGCCCCCAAACTAGTAATAAGGAGGGTGGTTCCCAAAATGGAAACCAGAAAAAGAAGAACGATGGCCCAAAGAAACCTTGGTGTAATACCTGCAAATCAGTTTCACACTGGGGCAGTGAATGCACCAAGAAAAATCCATTCCCCACCACTACAGCTCCTAAAGCACCTGCACCCCCTAGTACAGTAAGCAGTGGTGGTACACAACCAAAGGGTATAGTAGGGTTAACCTTGGGTACTTAGATGGAATCTGGCCTAGTCAGAGTCCCTACTCAGGCAGTTCTCCTATATGATGTGGACTTATCTTTGTCCACTACAGTGAGTCCCAGTAACCTGGGCAAATATAGGCAGACGCCTTTCATAAATGAGAGACTGGCTCAGGCCTACAGGGACACATGTGCCAGTGTCACTATGGTGACACCTGACTTTGTGGATCCTGGACAGATTGTACTAGGTGAGAGTTACCTAGTGACCAATGCAAGCAACTCCACTACTTCACATAGTGTGGCTGTTGTGAACTTCTCCTGGGGAGGGGTAGATGGCCTAAAGAAAGTTGTTGTGAGTGCAGACCTCCCAGTAGACTGTCTGTTAGGCAATGATCTTGAAAGCTCAGTTTGGTCAGAAGTGGAGTACAGGACTCATACAGAAATGCTAGGGATTTCAGCACATGTCCTTGCGGTGACAAGGACTCAGGCTAAGAAGTGCCTTCCTGAACCTGTGGTGGATCTTGGAACAATAGACCAACCACAACCCAAGAGAAGGAGCAAGAGGGTTAAGGCTGTGCCTTCCCCCTTGCCCCAGGTTGAGGATCAGATTTCACAGGAAACTGATTCTGCAGTCCAAGAGGAGACTGTCTCTGAGGAACTTGAGCCTGACCAGGTTTAGTTTCTGGGGACAGGGGGACCCTCAAGGGCAGACCTGGGGCAGGCCCAATTAGATTGCCCTTCACTTGAACCCCTCAGACAACAAGCTGCTGCTGAGGCTGCAGGGAATGCTCAAGGTGCCCATAAAGTATATTGGGATGATGGACTCCTTTACTCAGAGGCTAGAGACCACAAGCCTGGTACCATCAGGAGGTTGGTTATACCTTTGAAGTTTAGGGGTTTCCTTCTCACCTTGGCCCATGATATTCCCCTTGCAGGACACTTAGGCCAGAACAAGACTTGGGAGAGGCTTGTTCCACACTTTCACTGGCCTCATATGTCAGAAAATGTCAAGGAGTTTTGTCGCTCCTGTGTCACTTGCAAAGCCAGTGTTAAGTCAGGTGGCACAACAAAGGCCCCCCTCATACCACTACCTGTGGTGGGGGTACCCTTTGAAAGAGTCGGACTAGACATTGTGGGTCCCATGGATCCTCAAACAGCATCTGGGCACAGATTTATACTGGTGGTAGTGGATCATGCCACCAGGTACCCAGAGGCAATTCCCCTGAGGACCACCACAGCCCCTGTGGTGGCAAAAGCCCTCATTGCAGTTTTCTCAAGAGTGGGCTTTCCAAAGGAGGTGCTTTCAGATAGAGGTACCAACTTCATGTCTGGATACTTAAAAGCAATGTGGAAGGAGTGTGGAGTAAACTACAAGTTTACCACACCCTATCACCCACAGTGCAATGGGCTTGTGGAAAGATTCAACAAGACCCTGTCAGGATGGGAGAGCGAGCCTTCTCGCATCTGGCGGCTACTAAGTGGAATGAACTTCCTCCCAGTCTTAGACTGACAGATGACCTTCTGTCTTTTAGGAAACAACTAAAGACACTACTCTTCCCTAAATTAGAATAAATCATCACTCAGTGTGGTCATCGTCCCTCTCAGCATCCAACTTTAGCGCCGTGATATCCTACTCAGGATGATTGTTAGCGCTCTATAAATAAACTAAATACAAATACAAATACAAATACCCTCAAAGGAATGATAAAAGGATTACCAGAGAAGCTTAGGCGGAAATGGGACATCCTTTTACCCTGCTTGCTCTTTGCTTACAGAGAGGTCCCACAGAAGGGGGTTGGCTACAGCCCTTTTGAACTTTTGTTTGGCCACCCTGTGAGGGGTCCACTATGTTTAGTAAAGGAAGGATGGGAGTTACCTCTCAAAAAGCCTAAGCTAGATGTTGTGGACTATGTACTTGGTCTCCGCTCCAGGATGGCTGAGTATATGGAGAGAGCATCCAAAAACCTGGAGGCCAGTCAAGAATTACAGAAAGTTTGGCATGACCAAAAGGCTGTTCTGGTTGAGTTCCAGCCAGGGCAGAAGGTGTGGGTGTTGGAGCCAGTGGCCCCAGCAGCACTCCAGGATAAATGGACTGGACCCTACCCTATTATTGAGAAAAAGGGAGAAGTCACCTATCTGGTTGACTTTGGAACCCCTAGGAGCCCCCACAGGGTGCTCCATGTAAATCGTTTGAAAGCATTTGTGGACAGGGAGGACATGAGCTTGCTCATGGCCACAGATGGGGAACAGGAGGAAGAGAGTGACCCTCTCCCAGACCTGCTTTCCCAGAACCCTGATGATGGTTCAGTTGATAGAGTAGCCTTGGCAGGCAGCCTCACTGACCAGCAACATATGGACTGCAGACAGGTTTTGCAAGCCCACAGACACTTGTTTTCACTCACACCCAGTCAAACTAACTGGTGCACCCATGAGGTGGACACTGGTGACAGTCTGCCTGTGAAGAATACGATCTACAGGCAACCTGACCATGTCATGGATTGTATAAAGGCTGAGGTGCAAAATATGTTGGAGCTTGGAGTGATTGAGCCATCAGAGAGCCCATGGGCCAGCCCAGTGGTCCTTGTGCCAAAACCTCATACCCAAGATGGAAAGAGAGAAATGAGGTTTTGTGTGGACTACAGAGGTCTCAATGCTGTCACTAGGACAGATGCACATCCCATTCCAAGAGCAGATGACCTCATTGATAAATTGGCTTCTGCCAAGTTTCTGAGCACATTTGATTTGACAGCTGGCTACTGGCAGATCAGACTAGCTGAAGAGTCAAAAGCCAAGACAGCATTCTCTACCCCTAGTGGACATTATCAGTTTGTGGTAATGCCCTTTGGTTTGAAGAATGCACCTGCCACCTTCCAAAGGTTGGTGAATCAAGTCCTTGCTGGGCTGGATGCCTTTTGTGCAGCATATCTAGATGATATTGCTGTCTTTAGCTCCACCTGGGAGGATCACCTGATCCACCTGAAGAAGGTGCTGGAGGCCCTGCAAAAGGCAGGCCTGACTATCAAGGCTACCAAGTGCCAGATAGGGCAGACCAAGGTTGTGTACCTGCGCCACCTAGTAGGTGGGGGTCAGGTTCAGCCACTGGAGAGCAAGATCCAGACCATACAGGACTGGGCTCCTCCAACTACCCAGACACAAGTCAGAGCCTTCTTGGGCCTGACTGGGTATTACAGAAAATGTGTAAAGAACTATGGGTCCATTGTGACACCATTAAATGACTTGACATCCAAGAAGATGCCCAAAAAGGTTCAGTGGACAGTTAGCTGTCAAAAGGCATTTGTTGACCTGAAGAAGGCCATGTGCTCTGCACCTATCCTGAAGAGTCCTGACTAGTCCAAACAGTTCATTGTACAGACAGATGCTTCTGAGTTGGGGGTGGGAGCTGTGCTTTCACAACTTAATCAAGATGGTCAAGACCAGCCCATTGCTTTTATTAGCAGAAGGCTGACCCCCAGGGAGAAACGTTGGTCAGCTATTGAGAGGGAGGCCTTTGCTGTGGTTTGGGCCCTGAAGAAGCTGAGGCCATACTTGTTTGGTACTCACTTCCTAGTTCAGACAGACCATAAGCCCCTCTTGTGGCTAAATCAGATGAAGGGTGAAAATCCCAAACTGCTCAGGTGGTCCATTTCCCTACAGGGGATGGACGTTACAGTGGAGCAATGCGACATGTTTCCTTTCAACAGAACTCTACATTCCACATGCTAGTGGAACTTACATGTTACTGTTATAGAAATCAGTTGTAGCTGTACTCTGTAACCTGTGGATGGATGACCATGCTGCTAATAAACACATTACAACTTTATAATCTTTTCCATGATTATTCAACAAAATATGGCGACGAGGGTAATCACCACTAAGCAGCATGGATTTCAGTGGTGTTGAACTCACTATTTTCTCATTTTGCTGAAATTCTGGTATGTACTTTTCTTCATTTATTTTAATTCATGTACATTGATTGTACCTGCGGCTGAAATTGAATATATTTATGTGCTATGATCGCACCTGCGGCTGATACAGCGTTAATTACAAGTTTATTTTCTATTTTTACAAGTACCATTATTTTGGTCAAATTCAGCGTTTTAATTTCAACTCATTTTCTGATACTATCACCTCAACTATATTGAAAGCGGCACTCGTTTAACATTTCGAGCAATTTTTTCAAGCTATTTACCTATTTTAAAGCCGGAATCTTGAAAGTAAACATTTCCCGATGCTCGAGCGCTGTTGACTCTTTCAGCGCATGCGCCTGTGACGCATCACGTTTCATCACGATACTACGCAGCCTTCTCTTACCCTGCTTGGCGCTTCCATAGCAACGCTGCAACGCTACTAACCCGACAATCATTTCTTTAACGTTTTCATACATTTACAAGCTTCGTTTTTCAACGCGATTTCACTCAACGCGTTCAAGTAAGTGTCAGACCAAGTCAAGTTCAGTTGGAAAATTTTTTTTTTTTTTTTTTTTTTAAAAAAAAAAAATTCATTTTGAGACTTTGGGTTAATTGAAATACAGTATAAAATATACATGACTTTCCATTATATGTTTTTCTTCAATTGAAAATTTATTCTGTTCTACAAAGTAAGGACATACAAATACATTTTACATTTTATTGTACAGAATTTCAGCATTGAACTACATTTTATTTATTTATTTTTCCTCCATCTACATTTCATAATATAATTTTTCAAGTTACTTACTTACAACATGCAATTCGATCCTCCTGCTAAATTTTTACAACTAAAAGGAGATCCACCCATGCCATGGACTAGGTGGAAAGAAGAATTCATGAATTATATGAAAGCCATTGATGGTGAAAGAATGGGCTCAGAAAGAAAAAAAGTATCCTTTTACATTGCCTAGGTTCAGAAGGTCAAGTTATTTTCAGATCTCTACCACAAATTACTTCTTCAAGTGATGGTAATGGGGATTCTATGAATGTCTATACTGAAGCTTTAGCGAGACTTGAGAAAAGGTTTAAACCAACTGTCAGCATTGCTCTAAATCGTTTCAAATTTTATACTAGGAAACAAAAAGAAGACGAAACGTTTGATGACTTTTTAACCTCTTTAAGATCGTTAAGTTTACATTGCAATTTTGGCATGATGACAGATGAAATGATTCGAGACCAGATTATTGTACATGTTAAATGCAAAAAGATACAGGATAAACTTTGGGTCATGGGTGATCCCAATCTCACAGAAACAATTGCAATTGCTAAAGCACAAGAGCAATCTGACTTATGGATGAAAACTATTAGAAATGATTCCGAAAAGAAAGTTCCTGAGGAAGAAGTCTGCGTTATCAAAAATAGACAAGATAACAAATTTGTGGCTAACCAATCTTTATCTAAATATGTGCCTTCCAGATTTAAGACTAATTTTACACAAAAGTCCAATGAATATACTAATATGCAAGGAATGTGTTTTAGATGTGGAAACAAATCTCATTATGCTTCCTTTCCAGGTTGTCCAGCACTTAAAAAAGAATGTAATTTTTGTAAAAGAATTGGTCATTTTGGGAACATGTGTAGGGACAGAAGATTTCAATCTCATAATAAGGGTTCTGTTTCTTCTGTAGCAGAAGTGAATGCTGATGAAATTTGTAACCTTGAATCACATTCTTCTGGTTTAGTAGTATCCATCATTGATGAACAGGCTTTGTTTCACCTTAAAGCACCTGATTGCATATTCAACATTGGCAATGTTGAATTGTCCCTCATGGTAGATTCAGGTTCACCTTGGACTATCATCACCCAAGAGTATTTCAACCAGATTCTAGCTAATTATTTAATGTTGAATGAAATGAATGAACCTGATATTTTTGCAAAAAATTTCTCTGGTACAAGAATTGACATTATTGGTTTTTTTCATGTAACGATTCAATTTAGGAATAGGAAAGCTGACATAAAATTATATATTTCTCTCAAGGGCGTTAATGTTTTAGGATGGTGGGATCAGTGGCAATTAGGAATTTTGATTAATCCACGTGCCAAAGATCCCATTTCTCTATGTGATGACAATCTCATGGGTACTGTTTCATTAATTGAACCATCCAATATTGCTACTACTTATACTGAAAAAGCTGATAATCTAGTAAAGTCTTTTAGCTCAGTTTTCTGTGAGAAACTAGGAATGCTCAAACATTTTTCACATAATATTGTCCTCAAGAGGAACCATACACCAATTTCACAAAAGCTTAGAGGTGTACCTATCAACATCAGGGAGGAACTTAAAAGTATGTTGAAAGAGTTACTAGATGAGGGCATTATTGAACCAATCGAATCCTCCGAATGGGTTTCGCCCATAGTTCTAGTAAGAAAACAGGACAAAAAATTAAGGCTATGTGTAGATTTAAGAGCACTAAATGCTAATATCGTTATTGACTGTCATCCCTTACCCAATATAAACGAGCTAGTGTCTATGTTAGATGGTGCAAAAATATTTTCTACATTAGATTTGAGATCGGCTTATCACCAGATCCCTTTAACAGAAACATCTAGGAAACTTACAGCTTTCATTACACCTCAAGGTTTATTCCAATATGTACGTATGCCGTTTGGGTTAGCATCGGCTGCATCCGTTTTCCAAAGGACAATGTTCCATATTTTCAGAGATTTGGATGGGTACGTCAAATGCTTTCAGGACGACATCCTAGTATTTTCAAAAAATGTGAATGAACACGAATCTCATTTGCAAGAGGTTTGCAGAAGATTAGAATCAAATGGGCTAACACTTAAAGCACATAAGTGTAAATTATTTCAAGAATCTGTGGAGTACTTAGGACACACGTTGTCAGGTGAGGGTGTTGTTCCTAAAAAATCAAATGTAGATGCCATTATTAAGGCTCCTGCTCCAATAAATAAGGATCAGTTGCTATCATTTGCTGGAATGTGCGAATATTACAGTAAATTTGTAGTAAACTTTGCAACTAAGATGGAACCCCTGAGGAAATTATTAAGGCAAGGTGAGGAATTCAAGTGGTCTACTACACAACAACAAGCTTTTGATACCATCAAAAATGATATTATAAGTTCCCCTACCCTTAAGCCTTTCCGCATAAACAAGGAATGTGTAATTACGGTTGATGCAAGTTTGTATGGTTTGGGCAGTGTTTTATCACAGAAAGAGGGTGATAATGAGTGGGTTGTAGCGTTTGCATCCAGAACTCTCAATGAGTGTGAGAGAAAATATGCAGTGATAGAAAGGGAACTTCTTGCTTGTGTTTGGGCGATTGAGCACTTCAGATTGTATGTCTGGGGTTCTAAGTTTGTCCTTAGGACAGATCACAAACCACTGGTCAACATTTTATCAGTTGGTGGTGGATGGAACTCAACAGCCAGGATAGCCAGACTTTCCTCTAGACTACAAGAATACAATTTTGTCACTTGCTATGTACCTGGGAAGAAGAATGTTATGGCTGACTGTCTATCGCGATTACCGTGTCAACAAGATGTAGTGGGCACTTTACATGAAGGAGATTTTGTGGTTACAATTCAGGATGTTTTACAAGATTCTTTTCAGGATATTTCTGAATCGTTGTGGTTGGAGTGTGTACAGAAGGATGATAAATGGGAGGAACTCAAAAATTATATCAATGGGGGTTGGCCTAGCAAGGACAAAATTAGAGCAGAACTTTTGCCTTTCTATAATGTGGAAGAAGAATTGGAACTAGAGTCTGGTTTTATTTTTAAGTCAGGCAAGTGTGTCCCTCCAGAAGGTATGCAGGATGTTATACTCAAGGTGGCACACAGGACCCATCCAGGAATCTCATCTATGAAAAGACTAGTTAGATCGTATTTTTGGTGGCCTGGAATTGACCGATTCATTGATAAGATTGTCAGAGAATGTCAGGATTGTGCATCCAGTGATAGGATGATGAAAACCATTACTCCACCCCTCAAGATGGTTAAGTGGCCATTAGAACCCTGGGAAAAAGTTGCATTTGATATTTCTGGGCCTTTTCACATGTTACCAGAATCTTCAAAGTATGCTTTGGTCATGATAGACTACCATTCTAAGTGGCCGGAGGTTAAATTTGTACCCAAAGCTTCCACAGAAGCTGTGATTGGTTTTTTCAAGGACATTTTTACTAGAGAAGGTTGTCCATCAGTAATGGTGTCTGATAATGGGGTGCAATTGACCTCTGTAGATATGTCCACTTTTCTTAAAGAATGTAATATTGTCCACAGATTGACATCGTTGTACGAACCACACGAAAATGGGCAAGTAGAGAGGTTTAATCGAGTGTTAAAAAATTTCATTGTGGAGTCTGTCAAATTTGGAAGAAATTGGGTAAGTGCTTTGCGAGAAAGATTGTGGACGTATCGTATCACACCCCACTCTACCACAGAAGTGAGTCCTTTTAAACTGTTTAAAGGTCGAAATCCAGCTTCCACTATTCTACCTTGGTGGTTAAAAGAAAAGTATAACAAGGGTGCTTTGGATGATAAGGAAAATATTGTTGAAGTGGCTAAACGTGTGGAATGTAAACAATTGAGAACCAAATCATGGTATGATAAGAAATGGAATACCAAACGTTTAATTTTCCAAGAAGGTGAATGGGTCAGAATTCTTAAACCTGGTCTTTTGCCCAAAGGATCCAGTAAATTTACCGATCCAATCAAAATTAAAAAAGTGTTTACCAACAGTGTCATGACCCAAGACGGTAAAATTTGGAATATGTGTAGGTTAGCCAAAAGTACTGAACCTTATAATGTTTCCAATAGTTTAACTGATAAACATGTTGATGCTGACACAGATGACTCTATAGCTCATAGGGTCAAGGGTGGAAAACGGGTCGTCAACTTACCTAAGAGATTTTCTGACTGAATGTAATTCTACATTTTTTATTTTACTTTATTTGTTATTCAACATTGTACATATTTGTTCTTCTCTTTTTCCTTTTGTTTTGAAAAGGGAAGATGTTGTATTCTTATTTCAGGTTGTATTTCTTTAAGAAGCTTGATCATTGTCGCATGCCATTGCATGCGACATGTTTCCTTTCAACAGAACTCTACATTCCACATGCTAGTGGAACTTACATGTTACTGTTATAGAAATCAGTTGTAGCTGTACTCTGTAACCTGTGGATGGATGACCATGCTGCTAATAAACACATTACAACTTTATAATCTTTTCCATGATTATTCAACAGAACTCTACATTCCACATGCTAGTGGAACTTACATGTTACTGTTATAGAAATCAGTTGTAGCTGTACTCTGTAACCTGTGGATGGATGACCATGCTGCTAATAAACACATTACAACTTTATAATCTTTTCCATGATTATTCAACACCATGGTAATGCAGATGGTCTCTCCAGGTACTTCCACTTAGAACATGAAGACTTATCTGGTCAAGGTTAAGTTTAATGTCCCTGCGTTTGGGGGGTGGGGTTGTGTAGGAGAGTAGGGTCTGCTATCCTATGGTCACCCCAAATTTTTGCTTTTTGCTTCACTGGTTTTCGACTTAATGAGGCTGTGGGCCTGCTAATCAGACCCCCAGCCTGTTGTTCTCTCTCTAAATTAGTAATACATGTGCTATAGGTACATACCACAATTGGAAATTGACTCCTTGTCAGCCCCTGTACTATGCACGATAGGTGCCCAGGGCATAGGGGCCACCAAGGCCTACCAGGGGCTGCAGCATATCTTTTGCCACCCCTGGCTGGTTCTTAAATTGACACAACTGGCTGATCACTCAGCTGGGGCAAGATGGTGTAATCACCTCTTGCTTAGATATAGTATACCTATATCTAAACCTATATCTGGACACATATAAACCTGTGAGCCACTCCTATGGAAGGCCTTATCAATCCTGGAGGCAGAGTGCGTGGTTTAATGTGAGATGGAGCTCTAGCATGAGATGAGCCTGTCTGCAGCTGTCGGGAACAACTCCCTAAGCTGTTCCGGGATAATGCCATACCATATACTCTTAAGTGCATTATAATCCTCGCGGTTATATAGCAACTTTGGTTTGGCTTTATCAAAACATGTCGTGTAAGGTGTCATACGATTTGGAATACTATCCCCTCGCCAGTCCTGGTGACGGGGATAGCATTCCACCCCTCTAGAGGGAGAAGACATGTTACTTTACCGAAATGCGGTTGATTTTTAAAAGAGCCTCAGATCCACAAAATGGATGCTTCTGCCACAGACACAGGTCTGACCTCCTGCAGCTGACTGAAACTCAGCCAAGGAGGCCTGGACAAAGGGTTTCCTGTCGCAGGGAGGTGTCACACCCCCCCAGACAGGAGAAAGTGGATTGTAGCAGGGAGGTTTGAAAGAAACCAGGCACTGCTTGGGGCGCACAATGTAAGTGTAATGTAAGTGTGCACTTATATAGCGCAGCTGTCACTCCAAGGAGCATCTTGGCGCTTATAGCCCGTAGCCTAGGTGGAAGGCCGGAGAAAAAATCAGCTCACATATCCATCTCGTCAATACTGAACACACTATGTCTAAACCAGAGTCATACAGACCGTATCTGAAAGGTTGAAAATCCAAGTTTTCAGAGCCTTACGGAAGTTCTTCTCAGCAGAGATCAGGCGCAGATTGAGTGGGAGTTTATTCCAAGCTTTCGCGCCCAATGTTGCGAGAGATTTCCCTCCTCTTGTTGAGAGTCTGAATTTGGGGATCTGTAACAGATTCATGTTGGCTGATCTGAGGGAACGTATTGGTGTGTACAGTTTAAACCAGGGGAGAAAGTATTTGGGTCCTTGTTGGTGATATGCTCTAAAGGTAATCACTAAGATTTTAAACAGTATACGTTTGTGAATGGGTAACCAGTGTAGGGCCTTGAGAGCAGCCGAGGCAGATGACCTCCTCGGCCATTTTAAAACCAGGCGGGCAGCAGCATTTTGGACAACCTGCAACCTATGCAGGACAGATCGATTTAGTCCTGCATATAAACTGTTGCAGTAGTCCAAACGAGATGTTACAAGTGCTACTGTCACCGTCTTCCTGGCTGTCAGAGGGAGAAAATCAAGGCTGCCCCTTGCATAATCCGGCCAAACCGGTTCTGGGGCCCACCAGCCCCTATCCCAGCGCGGCCTGGATCAAAGGAAAGGGGTGTATCCACCCACTTCCTGGGTCCCACCCATAGGAGGGGACCTAGCAGGTAATCCAGCCCCCTAGATTGGTATAAGAATGGGAGCAGTGCCAATGCACTTCAGATTATCCTGATGAAACATAAGAAACGAAACTCTGGACCCTTCGACATCCTACTCGACGTAGAAGACTGAAGAATCTCCCTTGTGGTCAAGGAGTGACCACCCTGTGCAAACAGGCACCATCCAGCACCTCGACGTCTGCTTTGTTGCTGTTCCCGCCGGAACTCGAGCAACAGAGATCGACGAGATCAAGCTTGCCTGCCTTCTTACAGCCCGATCCACAGTCCCTTCAGAGCTGATACCCGTGGAAGCGACCGGAAGCGTGGGGCACGCCATCTTGAAAAGACCACAAGACGCTGACCGTGCAGCCCACGAGAGACCCTCAAAGCTGTACACCGGGGTTTGAGAAGCCGCAATCCTGAGCCACTCTTGCACCGAAGCTCACCCCTCTACACTCAACGAGTGCTGCGTAAGGCCCTTCTGCTTACTTTGGCTCAACGCGTTGGCCCGGTCACTTGCCAGCTGGCTTGTGTCCCCTGTGCCGGCGAAAACCTAAATACGACTTGTGATTCTGGTTGCTCCAGATTTGCACCCGCTCCCCTGAAAAGGAGCACCCGCTCTAACTCTCCTGGTCTGAGTGAGAAGCAATCTTCCAGTTCCGCGTGGATTGCTCTTGCCAAGTGTTGTTTGCTCCAATCTTGAAGCCGACAGGGCCGACGGTGAGAGCCAATGTAGCACAGCTCGTGACCCGCTCCTGGACGTCGCAGATGCCCAAGAGCCCACGTGGCAGCAGAGAGAAGCTCCTTGACAACCACCTGATTGCGCCCGACATTGCCTGGTTCCGTCCTGGTTCCACCCTGGTCACTGCTGAGTGACCCAGACTCTGTCCCCTCTGCTTTCAGGTACTTTTCTACTCTGATCCACCCTTGGATCACACCGGACACTTCTCCTTCACGTCGCCTGCAGCATCTTCAGCTTCAAGCACCCAGAACCTGCGTGACGAAACCCGACGCCACTTCGACCCTATGCACCCGCTTCCTGTGGGTGAGGTCACATTGCAACGCCGGTGTTCCCACACTGGTGCACACCTCTAGGGTCTGTGTCTAAAGTTTTGTCCTTCTATGTTCAGCGGAAGTATCCTAAAACTCTATTTGTGTAACTTTTACGCAGCATTGACTTAACATTGGTGCATGCGTGTGCTTTAAGCACTGCACCCGAATCCCGCGGCCTTTTCCCGACTTCAGCATTGCTTGTCCCGACTGCTCCCAGCGATTCCCTAGGCCTAACCACTGATCGATTGGTATCTCTTATACCACTATTTTAGTATATGGTCTGAGTGGCCCCTCGCCCTCATCCATAATTGTGCAACTTTGTATGTTATACTGTGCTTTTGATTTAACGCTTGTGCCCCTTTGTTCATAAAGAATACTGGGGATTATTTTTAGAAATAAATACATATATTTTTATAATATATACTTGTGTGGTGTCCTTTCATTTGATATTACAGGACTGTGATTGGTAAAACAGCTCGCTTAACACGACCTCTTGAGTTTAGCCTTTAAGGCTGCTTAGTCTTTGCTACCATTAAGATAGCTTGTCTATAAGGTTGACTTACAACCAGACACCATAAAGGATTGTTTGGACTGGTACAAGGTGGTTCCAGAATTGGAAACATCATATACCAGGCCAACTTCTCACACAGGGTCAGAGAATAGTTACAAGTAGGCAATGAGGCGCCTGTCACGAAAATTAAACCTCAACAGGAAGCACTGACTGATATAAAAACAAGCATTTGCAATGCAATAGTTCTCGCATTAGGAAAGTTTGAGCTATTGGTCTTGTAAATGACAATTTATTTTATTTATGTGTTGGTTTTGAAAATAGCTAAATAGCTAAATTAATAGCTTTGTCATTTACAATGCCAATAGTTATAACTTTCGCAAATGTGACACCTATAGCATTTGTAATGCAACATGTTTTGTATTTACGTGACTTAGATGTATTGATATTACAAATTACAATGGCTTTTAATTTTTTTAAATAATTAATACTTAAATAAAAGTGATTTTAATTTATAATGGCAATAGCTTAAACTTTTGTAAATAACTTTTGTGAAGATTATGTTCAGTGATGCTGTGGTGGCGCTGAGTGATGCTGTGGTGGCGCTGAGTGGTGCTGTGGTGGTGCTGAGTAGTGCTGTGGTGGTGCTGAGTGATGCTGTGGTGGTGCTGAGTGATGCTGTGGTGGTGCTGAGTGGTGCTGTGGTGGTGCTGAGTGATAATGTGGTGGTGCTGAGTGATGCTGTGGGGGCACTGAGTGGTGCTGTGGTAGTGCTGAGTGGTGATGTGGTGGTGCTGAGAGATGCTGTGGTGGTACTGAGTGATGCTATGATGGTGCTGAGTGATGCTGTGGTGACGCTGAGTGCGGCTGTGGTGGTGCTGAGTGGTGCTGTTGTGGTGCTGAGTGATGCTGTGGTGGTGCTGAGTGATGCTTTGGTGGTGCTGAGTGGTGCTGTGGTGGTGCTGAGTGATAATGTGGTGGTGCTGAGTGATGCTGTGGTGGCGCTGAGTGATGCTGTAGTGGCGCTGAGTGGTGCTGTGGTGGTGCTGAGTAGTGCTGTGGTGGTGCTGAGTGATGCTGTGGTGGTGCTGAGTGGTGCTGTGGTGGTGCTGAGTGATAATGTGGTGGTGCTGAGTGATGCTGTGGTGACACTGAGTGGTGCTGTGGTGGTGCTGAGTGGTGCTGTGGTGGTGCTGAGTGATGCTGTGGTGGTGCTGAGTGATGCTATGATGGTGCTGAGTGGTGCTGTGGTGGTGCTGACTGATAATGTTGTGGTGCTGAGTGATAATGTGGTGGTGCTGAGTGATGCTGGGATAGCGCTGAGTGATGATGTGGTGATGCAGAGGGCAGAAAGGCACAAAAAGCAGTCAAACAAAGGGCAGAAGGGCAGAAAAACAAGGGAAAAACGAGTCTGACAGAGGGCAGAAGGGCACAAAAAACGAGTCTAACAGAGGGCAGAAGGGCAGAAAAACGAGGGAAAAAACGAGTCTAACAGAGGGCAGAAGGGCACAAAAAACGAGTCTAACAGGGGGCAGAAAGGGACAAAAACGAGGCTAACAGGGCAGCAGGGCACAAAAAAACGAGTCTAACAGAGGGCAGAAGGGCAGAAAAACTAGGGAAAAATGAGTCTAACAGAGGGCAGAAGGCCACAAAAAACGAGTCTAACAGGGGGGCAGAAGGGCAGAAAAACAAGGGAAAAACGAGTCTAACATAGGGCAGAAGGGCAGAAAAACAAGGGAAAAGTGGGTCGAACAGAGGGCAGAAGGGCACAAAAAACGAGTCTAACAGAGGGCAGAATGAATCCCGCCTTGCATGTTTGTCCACGAAGATGCCACCGTTTTGTGCAATACAACTACTCAACTGGAGTACTTTCTACTGTCTAATCAGTAAGTGCTCCCTCGTTGGCTAAATGTATAGGGGCAGATTTACAATAACTGGCGAATCCCCATGGATGCGCCAGTTATTGTGCGCCGCAGCTCCGACACCCATGGTGCGTCGCATTTACAATGCGGCGGACCATGTGGCAAAAACGGCACAGATGTGTCACGCATCTGTGCCGTAAAAGCAGCACGACGCAGCTCCAGCAATGCTCTGGGGGGCCCTATCTCCCCAATACGGCGTCAAACCTTGCGCCTGCTTCAAGCAGGCGCAGGGTTTTGACGCATCATTGGCCCAAAAGTGAATGAGGGAAATCTTGTGGATTTCACTCAGCCACTTTTAGGAGGCGTTCCTGCTCAGGAATGCCCTCCCCTGCGCCGGAACGCCTCCTGATGGCTCAGGGCTTTACAACGTGACGTATCTCTCAGATGCGTCAGGTTGTTAATACCAAGCACCATGGCGCATCTTTTGTGCTGCCGCTGCGTCACAAGAGTGGCGCAACTGAGGTGCAAAAGAGGTGCAAGCGGCTTGTAAATCTGCCCCATAGTTGTTAGACCTGGCACCTTGGCGTGAGTTTCCCTTCCACTTTTTGCTGTTGTGCCTCAAATGTTTTGCTGGTGTCTGCTACTCAGGGCACTGCGCCACGGCCAACCCGTGCCGCAGTGCAAGTGCTCCCAACTGTAAAGTGTACATATGATTGATGTCCATGATTGGTTCATTGGATTTACTGTTAGTCCCTAGTAAAGTGCACCAGGAGTGCCAGGGCTTGTGAATGCCAACACTGCTAGTGGGCCTGCAGCGCTGGTTGCGCCACCCACAGAAGCAGCCTTAAAATGTGTCTAGGGTCTGCCATTGCAGAACCTGCGTGCAGTCTGGTACTGTCACCCTGGCTGGGCAAGTGCACACACTTGCCAGCCCCTAAACCTTCCCTTAACCTTCATATTAGTCACCCCTATGGTAGGCCAGAGGGCAGGGTGCATTGTAAGTGTAAGGTAGAACATGCCCTGATGTGTGTGGCATGTTCTAATAGTGAATTACTGCCAAAGTCGTTTTTCACTATTGTAAGGCTACCTGTTCCCTTCTAGGCCAGATGGGCTGCTGGAATTATTACACTCTATAATCCCAGCAGGCTCAGGGAACATGGTAGAAATTCATGTTTAGTATGCCTGAACTCAGAATAATAAAATACTTCTTTTAGTAAAGTTTATTTTAATATCCTGTGTTTGCAAATGCTACTTTTAGAAAGTTAGCATTTGCTTGCCTAACCATTTCAGCCCGCCTCTGCTTGGATGTGGATCTGACTGTCTGGTGTGTGTGAGTGACAGGGCTGGGAGTTGACAGGTAGTGATTAGCAGGAGGACCCCTTAATGGGTGGTGGGAGTTTCCCCTGAATGATGCATCAGGCTGTGCCCCTGCCACCACAATGCTGGCTCCGCCCTCCTGGGGAGCGACTGATGACTCAGCCTGCACCTGGCCCAGGAAGGACCGAAGCTTGTCAACAAAGTACTCAGGCCACTCCTGCCCTCTCAATGCCGGCTCCGCCCCCCTGGGGAGCGGCTGATGTGCCTGCCCTCACACTGAATGCAGAAGTCATAAGTACCCACAACAAGTACTCAGAGACTGGAGCAGTTATGCAGAGGCCCCCCTGGCTTGCTAGAACAAAAGAAACTGGGTATAAAAGTAGGAGCCCTGCTCCTTGTAAATTAGATCCTGTTTGTGCTACAAGAGAAACTCTGCCCGAAGAGAAGGACCTGGAAGGACTACAAGGAGGAGTGCTGACTCTGGCCTGTGTCTGGTGCCTTGCTGCCAAAGGAGAGGAAGAGAAAAGACTACAAGAGACTTTTGCTTTATTTTGAACTTTGTGCCAAACTCTGCTGAAAAGATCTCCAAGGGCTTGCTGTTGAACTTGCCCCCTGACCAGCGCTCCAGGAACAGTGAGCGCTAACCCCTGACCCAAGCATCTGCTGTGTGTGCTGCTTATCGCTGCAGCGCTGTCTGAGGAAGACGAGAGCATCAAGCCCCCTGCACACCGTGACCGTGGGTGAGCAGATCGCCATAACAACGTGAAGCCCAGCCCGCCGCTGGCCTGAACACCGTGACGGCATCTGCACCTGGCCCCACGAGAGCAAAGTAACGGAGGACCCGTCCGGTCCAAGCACCGAAGTCTACTGGGCACAAGCGCCGTAGATTCCCCCGCAACGACGGACTGCCGCCCTTGTCATCTCCCTCGCTATCAGCGTCTGGCCTGCTGCCCCGCTGAAGGGACATCACCGCGACCGGCACTTTGGCTGGGTACGTCCCGCACTTGGGGACCGTACTGCCACTGCACCACACCCAGCCGCCGCCGTCAGGACGGAAGAGAAGACTGAGTGAAAAGGACCTGTGCCCCCATCGAGCACCGCCGCCCCCGGGTGACCCGTGACCTGCTACCTCGAGCCGCAGCTCGCCTCGCCCGTCAAGGAAGCAACGCGACGTGGGACAGCTCCCCCTTCAGCCGCCCTCTCCGAAGATCACCACAAGAAGTGAAAGGTACTGTCTTTGCCCCCTCCGCGGCGCGAGCATCCTGCAATCTGAGCTCGCACCGCGCGGTCTGATCTCAGGCACCCCGGGAGCCTCGCAGCTGCTGTTTGCTTGGCAGCGCGAGCCGCCCCAGAGTCAGAGGCTCGCTCTGCTCTTGGCCCCCGAGGCCCCGCCTGACGCTCTCCGAGGCCCGCGGCCCCCTCTCCCCGAGTCGAGCCCCGAAGGGTGACTCATTTCGAGAGCGGAGACAGCGGGAAGCGCCTTGAAGCGCTATAAGACCCTGGAACCTTTCTAAAGCTGGGCAGAAGGCCCAAAAGAGTGCATTTATTTAACGAACTGTGACTTTGTGATAAAGAATACTGGAACCTGCATTGAAGAAGTAACCAAGACTGTATTTACAAGCCTGCTTGAGATTTATATAAAGAACATATATTTTTACAAATACAGTTTGGTGTCGTTGTGTGGTGGGTTGGTGGTGATGGTGTAATATTGCAAATGTTTAACCCTACATGCCCCAGAGATTAGCCTAAGACTGCTTAAGCCACACTACCTAGAGGGTAAGCAGAGGTTGTCTTGAAGGTAACCCTCAGCCCTGACGGGGAAGAGAGAGTCCCTGCTTGTCGCCAGTGCTGCACTGCGCCAACTAGAGACTCCCCCTTCCTACATTGGACGCAGCGGTGAGGATTCGCGAATTTACATTTGCAGTGTTTTACCTTAGCTACTGACCATTGCATAGTGATTACAGTCCAGTAACTTAGCCACAGACTCTTGGATTTTTTAATTTTGCTAAAGAAGAAGATCCCTAGTGTTGCAAACATGCCTGGCACAAACAGCATTGATGGAGGAGAGTCCATAGCCTCTAGTGCGCAGGGGCTAGAATGGGACGCATCAAAGCTGGATGACTACACAAAGAAGCAGTTGAGTTATTTTTGCAGGAAACTCAAGGTTCCACACGCAGGATGCAGAAACAAACCTGAGTTCTACAAGGCCATGAGAGCCTGGCTTGAATCTAGGAAGACACCTGAGGATCAGGATGCACCTGTGGATCCTGTGAGTCTGGAAAAACCAGACAGCGTTCTTAGCTTTGGCAGAGGCCTGTCGCCAGAGGAGCTGGCAGACAGACAGGCAACCAGGGATCATGAGATAAAGATGGCAGAATTAAAGTTGAAGGGCCAAATGGAGCTTGAAAGCACTAAAATGGCTCTGGAAGAAAGAAAACTCCAATTGGAGTATGATGTGAAAATGAGGGAGATGAGTCTAAAAGAGAAAACCTTGGATCATCCTCCCTCTGGTGGCAGCACAACGCCGGTGCAGGGAGAGTCAAGAGTGCACATCCCCAAAGATGTAGTTAAAGAGTTCTTTAAGGGGGATGACATAGGACAGTGGTTTAGGGCATATGAGGTAGCCATGCTTTCCCACCGGGTCCCTGAGAAGGATTGGGGAGCGGGGTTATGGGGAAGGTTCCTTAGCGAAGGGCGGGACACCCTGCTAGATTTGCCCTCTGAAGACCAGAGATCCTATCCCCATATGAAGGAAGCTTTAATGACCAGGTATGGGCTTACCCCTGAAATGTATAGACAGAAGTTTAGGGGGTGTAATAAGCGGCCTGGGAATACGTATGTGGAGTTTGTGACTTTTTTTTGCAGAGCACTGGATGGTTGGGTGAAGGGTAACAAAGTGAATGATTTTCAAGGTCTCTTTGATTTAATTGCCTGGGAGCACTTGTCTGATCAATGTTTTCCTGAGTTACGCCAGCACCTGATTGATAGCAAGTTGTCCAACCCGAGGAAACTTGCTGAGGAGGCGGACCGCTGGCTCAGCACCAGGGTCCACAAGGGTCCAGTGGGAGACTCCGCCAAGGGTGGGCAGGGTCCCCAGCAGAAGAGTGGGGGGGACAAGGGAAAACAGAAAGGGTTCCAAAAAGGCCCCCAAAGTAATCCCCAAGGGGACCAGCAGAAAGGTTCTCAGCCTCCCCCACCCCCTAAGCAGAATGGGGCCCCGACAGGTCGACCTGTTCCAAAGGGGCCCTTCAATTGTTACAAATGTGGTGACCCGGGGCACATAGCCAGTGACCCCAAGTGTCGCCTGTTTGGAAAACCAGCACCCACTGGTGCTCCGCCCCGACAAGTGACCAGTGTTCACTTAGGAGAAGAAGTGATGGTCCCGGGGGGTGGAGATCCTGTTCAGATGACCCTAGTCTCACTAGGAGACAGTGAGATGGTCCCTACAAGCTACCTGCCCTCTAACACTAAAAAATATGGGCAGGTGGTTACCATCAATGGTAAGAAAGCTGAGGCTCTTAGAGACACAGGAGCCAGTGTGACTGCAGTGAGGCATCACCTGGTGTCTGAAGAGCAGGTTGTACCCCATGCCTACTGTAGGGTTGTCAACGCTGACAATTCAGAGAGTCAGTGTCCGATGGCTCAAGTTCCCTTCGAGTGGGGGGGGGGTCTCTGGTACTCTGCAGGTCTGTGTGAGGAAAGCCATGCCTGTTGACTGTTTGCTAGGGAACGACTTGGAGGACTCCCCTTGGGAAAAGGTGGAGAAAACGACTCACCTGAAGATGGTGGGTCTACCTGACTGGGCGTGCGTGACCACCCGGTCAATGGCAGCCAGTAGGGGTGATCAAGAGGTCCTGGGGCCTGACGGAGAGGTCCAGGAACCGGCCTTAGGGAGAAGGCGCAGGGTGCGCGGGAAACCGGCCCCTGAAGTTCCCACGGTCCAGGAGGAAGCAGACCTTGAGGGGGATGCCCTGGAGCCTACTGGGGAACAGATTGCCGAACTGGGGGACCTGCCTGAGCTGACCCATTGGCAGCAAGAAGGAGGCCCCTCCAGGGAGGAATTCTGCAGGGAGCAGAAAGAATGCCCTTCTCTCGTGGGTATGCGGCAGCAGGCTGCAGACCAGGCCAATGGTGTTCAGGCCAAAACACATTATGTGTACTGGGAGAATGACCTCCTGTACTCAGAGCCTAAGGCTGCTGAACCTGGGTCAGCCCGTGTGCTGGTGGTACCCCAGAAGTTCAGAGCCTTCCTACTGGGACTGGCTCATGATGTGCCTTTAGCAGGACATTTGGGGATGGACAAGACCTATGACAGGCTTGTCACCCACTTCTACTGGCCCCAAATGCACAAGAGCTCAGATGCTCATTGTAGGACCTGTCCAACTTGCCAGGCAAGTGGGAAGAGCGGAGGGAAGAACAAGGCTCCCCTCCAACCCTTCCCTGTGGTCAGTACGCCATTCCAACGAGTGGGTATTGATATTGTTGGGCCTCTGGACACCAAGACAGCCATGGGCAACAGGTTCATCCTGGTCTTGGTGGATCATGCCACCCGGTACCCGGAAGCCATCCCTCTGAGGACAGTGACGGCCCCCGTGGTGGGGCGTGCACTAATGGGAATTTTCTCCAGAGTGGGGTTCCCTCTAGAGGTGGTGAGCGACAGGGGGACCAACTTTATATCCAAGTATATGAAGTCCCTTTGGCAAGAGTGTGGTGTAACCTACAAGTTCACCACCCCTTACCATCCCCAAGGAAATGGGTTGGTTGAAAGATTCAACCGAACCCTGAAGGGCATGATCATGGGCCTGGAAGGTCCAATGAGGCGTAAGTGGGACGTCCTCTTACCATGCCTGCTCTTTGCATACCGCGAGGTGCCACAGAAGTCTCTAGGGTTCAGCCCCTTTGAGCTGCTGTATGGCCACCCCGTGAGAGGACCACTGAGTTTGGTAAAGGAAGGCTGGGAGCAATCTCCCAGGAAACCTCCCCAGAATGTATATAGCTACATGCTGGCCTTCAGAAACCAAACCAGGCGCTTCAGACAACTTGCTGAGGCAAATCTGGAAGCTAGCCAGGAGGAGATGAAGCGGTGGTACGACCAGAATGCCACTCTGGTAGAGCTTCAGCCTGGACAAGAGGTGTATGTCTTGGCCCCAGTGGAACCCTGTGCACTTCAGGATAAGTGGACAGGCCCATTTGAGGTTGTGGAGCGCAAGAGCTCAGTGACATACGTGGTGGACATGAAGACGCCCAGGAATCCTTTAAGGGTCTTACATGTCAACCGCCTCAAGCCCCACTTGAAAAGGTCCGAAGTGGGCATGCTGTTGGCCACTGATGATGGAATGGAAGAGGAGTCAGAGCCTCTTCCTGACCTCTTAGTGGCCTGTGAGAAGGATGGGTCAGTGGATGGAGTTAACCTCTCACCCACCCTGACCCCTGAGCAACAGGAAGACTGCCGCCAGTTGCTGGGGCAGTTTCCAGACCTGTTCTCCCTGGTTCCTAGTGTCACAGATTGGTGCGTCCATGATGTGGACACAGGAGACAGCTTACCTGTGAAGCATAAGGCTTACAGGGTAACTGACAGGGTCCGGGCCTGCATCAAGGAGGAGGTCTCCAAGATGCTTGCTCTTAGGGTGGTTGAGTCTTCCAGCAGTCCTTGGTCCAGCCCCGTGGTCTTGGTCCCAAAGGCTGCTGCGCCGGGAGCCACACCTGAACTCCGGTTCTGTGTGGACTACAGAGGACTCAATTCAGTCACCAAGACTGACGCGCACCCTATCCCCAGAGCTGATGAGCTCATTGATCGGCTAGGGGCTGCCCGGTTCCTCAGCACGTTTGATTTAACGTCTGGGTACTGGCAGATCGCCTTGACCGATGGGGCAAAGGAGAGGTCAGCATTCTCCACACCAGATGGGCATTTCCAGTTCCGGGTTATGCCATTTGGGATGAAGAATGCCCCTGCCACCTTTCAGAGGTTGGTCAACCAGGTGTTGGTTGGGCTGGATGAGTTCAGTGCCGCCTACCTGGATGACATCGCAGTGTTCAGTGGCACCTGGCCAGAACACCTGCGACACCTCTGGGAAGTGTTGATGGCGCTGCGCAAGGCAGGCCTCACAATCAAGGCAAGCAAGTGCCAGATTGGGCAGGGTTCAGTGGTGTACTTGGGACACCAAGTGGGGAGTGGCAAGGTGGCACCCTTGCAACCCAAAATTGAGACCATCCTGGCTTGGGAACCCCCCAAGACCCAGACTGCAGTGAGAGCCTTCCTGGGGCTCACTGGGTATTACAGGAGGTTTGTCAAGGGCTATGGCACTATTGTGACCCCCTTGACAGAACTGACTTCTAAGAAGCAGCCCAGGAATGTGATTTGGACTGACACCTGTCAGAAGGCTTTTGACACCCTGAAGACTGCCATGTGCACGGCGCCCGTGCTCCTGGCTCCTGATTTCTCCAAGGAATTCATAGTGCAAACAGACGCTTCAGAGCATGGTGTAGGGGCTGTTCTCTCACAGATGACTGAGGAGGGCTGGGACCAACCCGTAGCCTTCATCAGTAGGAGGTTACTTCCACGGGAAAGTAGGTGGAGTGCAATAGAGCGAGAAGCATTTGCTGTGGTCTGGGCGCTGAAGAAGCTAAGACCCTACTTGTTTGGGTCTCACTTCCGGGTTCAGACGGACCACAGGCCCCTCAGATGGTTGATGCAAATGAGGGGTGAGAACCCAAAACTGTTGAGGTGGTCCATCTCCCTACAGGGTATGGACTTCACGGTGGAACACCGCCCTGGCACAGATCACGCCAACGCTGATGGTCTGTCCAGATTTTTCCGCCTTAGTGATGAGGAACTCCCTGGGGAAGGGTAGATCTCCCCACATTTCAGCTGGAGGGGACACGTGTTAGACCTGGCACCTTGGCGTGAGTTTCCCTTCCACTTTTTGCTGTTGTGCCTCAAATGTTTTGCTGGTGTCTGCTACTCAGGGCACTGCGCCACGGCCAACCCGTGCCGCAGTGCAAGTGCTCCCAACTGTAAAGTGTACATATGATTGATGTCCATGATTGGTTCATTGGATTTACTGTTAGTCCCTAGTAAAGTGCACCAGGAGTGCCAGGGCTTGTGAATGCCAACACTGCTAGTGGGCCTGCAGCGCTGGTTGCGCCACCCACAGAAGCAGCCTTAAAATGTGTCTAGGGTCTGCCATTGCAGAACCTGCGTGCAGTCTGGTACTGTCACCCTGGCTGGGCAAGTGCACACACTTGCCAGCCCCTAAACCTTCCCTTAACCTTCATATTAGTCACCCCTATGGTAGGCCAGAGGGCAGGGTGCATTGTAAGTGTAAGGTAGAACATGCCCTGATGTGTGTGGCATGTTCTAATAGTGAATTACTGCCAAAGTCGTTTTTCACTATTGTAAGGCTACCTGTTCCCTTCTAGGCCAGATGGGCTGCTGGAATTATTACACTCTATAATCCCAGCAGGCTCAGGGAACATGGTAGAAATTCATGTTTAGTATGCCTGAACTCAGAATAATAAAATACTTCTTTTAGTAAAGTTTATTTTAATATCCTGTGTTTGCAAATGCTACTTTTAGAAAGTTAGCATTTGCTTGCCTAACCATTTCAGCCCGCCTCTGCTTGGATGTGGATCTGACTGTCTGGTGTGTGTGAGTGACAGGGCTGGGAGTTGACAGGTAGTGATTAGCAGGAGGACCCCTTAATGGGTGGTGGGAGTTTCCCCTGAATGATGCATCAGGCTGTGCCCCTGCCACCACAATGCTGGCTCCGCCCTCCTGGGGAGCGACTGATGACTCAGCCTGCACCTGGCCCAGGAAGGACCGAAGCTTGTCAACAAAGTACTCAGGCCACTCCTGCCCTCTCAATGCCGGCTCCGCCCCCCTGGGGAGCGGCTGATGTGCCTGCCCTCACACTGAATGCAGAAGTCATAAGTACCCACAACAAGTACTCAGAGACTGGAGCAGTTATGCAGAGGCCCCCCTGGCTTGCTAGAACAAAAGAAACTGGGTATAAAAGTAGGAGCCCTGCTCCTTGTAAATTAGATCCTGTTTGTGCTACAAGAGAAACTCTGCCCGAAGAGAAGGACCTGGAAGGACTACAAGGAGGAGTGCTGACTCTGGCCTGTGTCTGGTGCCTTGCTGCCAAAGGAGAGGAAGAGAAAAGACTACAAGAGACTTTTGCTTTATTTTGAACTTTGTGCCAAACTCTGCTGAAAAGATCTCCAAGGGCTTGCTGTTGAACTTGCCCCCTGACCAGCGCTCCAGGAACAGTGAGCGCTAACCCCTGACCCAAGCATCTGCTGTGTGTGCTGCTTATCGCTGCAGCGCTGTCTGAGGAAGACGAGAGCATCAAGCCCCCTGCACACCGTGACCGTGGGTGAGCAGATCGCCATAACAACGTGAAGCCCAGCCCGCCGCTGGCCTGAACACCGTGACGGCATCTGCACCTGGCCCCACGAGAGCAAAGTAACGGAGGACCCGTCCGGTCCAAGCACCGAAGTCTACTGGGCACAAGCGCCGTAGATTCCCCCGCAACGACGGACTGCCGCCCTTGTCATCTCCCTCGCTATCAGCGTCTGGCCTGCTGCCCCGCTGAAGGGACATCACCGCGACCGGCACTTTGGCTGGGTACGTCCCGCACTTGGGGACCGTACTGCCACTGCGCCACACCCAGCCGCCGCCGTCAGGACGGAAGAGAAGACTGAGTGAAAAGGACCTGTGCCCCCATCGAGCACCGCCGCCCCCGGGTGACCCGTGACCTGCTACCTCGAGCCGCAGCTCGCCTCGCCCGTCAAGGAAGCAACGCGACGTGGGACAGCTCCCCCTTCAGCCGCCCTCTCCGAAGATCACCACAAGAAGTGAAAGGTACTGTCTTTGCCCCCTCCGCGGCGCGAGCATCCTGCAATCTGAGCTCGCACCGCGCGGTCTGATCTCAGGCACCCCGGGAGCCTCGCAGCTGCTGTTTGCTTGGCAGCGCGAGCCGCCCCAGAGTCAGAGGCTCGCTCTGCTCTTGGCCCCCGAGGCCCCGCCTGACGCTCTCCGAGGCCCGCGGCCCCCTCTCCCCGAGTCGAGCCCCGAAGGGTGACTCATTTCGAGAGCGGAGACAGCGGGAAGCGCCTTGAAGCGCTATAAGACCCTGGAACCTTTCTAAAGCTGGGCAGAAGGCCCAAAAGAGTGCATTTATTTAACGAACTGTGACTTTGTGATAAAGAATACTGGAACCTGCATTGAAGAAGTAACCAAGACTGTATTTACAAGCCTGCTTGAGATTTATATAAAGAACATATATTTTTACAAATACAGTTTGGTGTCGTTGTGTGGTGGGTTGGTGGTGATGGTGTAATATTGCAAATGTTTAACCCTACATGCCCCAGAGATTAGCCTAAGACTGCTTAAGCCACACTACCTAGAGGGTAAGCAGAGGTTGTCTTGAAGGTAACCCTCAGCCCTGACGGGGAAGAGAGAGTCCCTGCTTGTCGCCAGTGCTGCACTGCGCCAACTAGAGACTCCCCCTTCTTACAATAGTGCTTTTACTACACTGCAGCTGCGTAAAGGGCCAGATGTGTCTCCAGTGCCTGTGTGTGTGCCTGTGCCTGTGTGTGTGTGTCTGCATGTGTGCCTGTGCCTGTGTTACAGGCACACATGGTCACTGGAGACACATTTTCTGGCCCTTTACGCAGCTGCAGTATAGTAAAAGCACTATACATTTACCCAATGAGGGAGCACTTACTGGATTAGCCAGTAGAATGTACTCCAGGGCAAATTGTAAAAAAATCCGCGATTTCGCAGGAAAATTCGCAAATTTGCAGATTTTTTTGCGATTTGGCGGGGAAATCCGTGAATTTGCATAACGCGAATTCGCAAATTTCACCCATGCTTACTTCCTATGTTTATTTTTTTTTCTCCAAATTTATATTTTTCATTTTCGGCCCAAGTAATTTGCTTATAGTAGAACTATTCATAGAGAACAGAATTCTTTGAATACTTCCAGAGACACTATGTGACCTTATCCACAACAAATTTTATGTAACCTGACATGAAATGGTATTGGCCCTTTTTTCTTATGTATTTACGAGCCATTTCATAAATGTATATATTTACGATTCATTCATGTAGCATTCAAATGTCTACATATGCTTTGAATGAAACATTGCTTTGAAATGTACAGCACCATTGCATTTTTATTTATAGCAACAGTTTTATTGCATTTCTATAATGTATATTAGAACATGTTTTGGCACTGCGTGTGTAGCTCTATTTTAGATATGTTAAGCATGTTTAGGATTTAGTACTGTCGTTCATATGAAAGTGGAGTGGGTGTTGTGTGTCGATTTAGATATCATATTTAGATTTTCCGATTTATGCCCATATATAGGTACAATCCACATTGTTCTTATTTGGGCATAGAAATCCGGCCCTTATTTAGGCATTGCTCATAATAACCAAATACAGGCATGGTCAACTACATCCGTTCACCTTCATCACAACGAGTTCTTGGAAAACCAGACTCATAAGCCTTTAGGACTTCCCCTTGCCTGGATATTGATTTCTCCAAGAACTGATTTATTATGCATGAACATCTATTCCTTAGTGGTTCATTCATGACGTTCATATGCCCGACTTTTACGTCAATACTGGCATTCCTAAACACCTTCAATGTATAAATACACCTTCACTTGCTATAGTAAATGACGGCGTGGTTCGGTGCAGTTCGACTACCTACTTGCACGACGCGGCTCGCCACAGCAAGATCGGAAGGAAGCAGAGTCCCCTCCAGACACACTGACCAGATGCTGTCATCCTACTTGTCGAGAATCCAGCTCCAGTGTTTCTGAATCCCCTTGCGGGGTGTTAGAGATCGAGTCCCGGAAAGTGATACCAACCTCTCTCATTCTAAGGTATGGAGCTGATTAGAATCTAGAGAAACTTTAGGCAACTCTTGGCAAAACTAAAACTAGACTATAGCTAAAAAAGTACCTACTTCTTCCCTCGTACTACACTTAGGTTAGGTACACTGGGGTAGGATTATTCTAGAAGCATCAGATGAGTATTTTAGCCTATGCTATTTATGTATGTATTTTAATGAATATGTATTAGCCACAAAACCATGCTATTACAGTATTATTTTATCTTACTTCTAACGCTGTACGTATTATACTTCACATTCTGTTTTACAATTGTAGCAGTTCATATCTCTTGCATGAGAAATAAGACTGCTCAATAAACCCTTTTATTGAAATGGCCGTCTCACTATTTCTGTGCAACTCTGTAGAAATAAAGCATGCATGACTGACTGAGTGAAACTGTTATCTATTGTTTCCACGACTCTGAGAGGTACTGTCCCGATTCTAAGGGACACAAAATCGTCATGTTTATGCAGTTGTCAGAGACTACTCCCTTCTTGTTTATTCGAGAAGCTTCTAGTGACCGCTGAGTTAGCTGGCACACACAACTAATTAAGTTTAATGTACTCGATAGAGACATACTGACCCTAGTCCTATGTCAAATCTATAGTGTATATTATTCCAATGCGTATAGCCTAACAGGGTTATGGGAGCTACTCTACAGCAGCTGTAGGAAAGTAGGATCTTTCTGGCATAGATACCCCCACTTTGGGCCTGCTGTCAGTGTGTTTTGACTGTAGTTCACTGGGATCCTGCTAACCAGGAACCCAGTGGCAGTGCTCTCTCCTCCAAATTCAATGGTAAATAATTTGTACAGCCCACAATTTGTATACACAGGGGTACCATTGTAAGTCCCTATTATATGGCACTGAGTTACCTGGGGCACCTATGGGCTGCAGCATGCGTAGCGCCGCACAGCAAGGGGATTTGCTGCATTGCACGACAGCGTCATAAACCTGCTCCAAGACTTATGAAGCCACTCGGGGCCACAAAAGTTGGCCTTGCGTGACTTCATAAATGTCATTTCTGAGTTGCTTCACGCTTGCACCACATTGCGCTGTGTAAGAGTGACGCAAAGTGGCTTGTAAATACGCCTCCATATACACACATATATACATACATGCATACTGTGCCCCAGATTGCAGTGAAGCAAAGACCAGGAGGTGGTAATGAGGCAGGCTAGTGCTGCCTCTTTCCTGAAATTTAAAAAGTGATTTTCGCTACCTGTGATTGCATTATTTTTAACAGTTTTTGCTTGTGGTTGTTATAGTTTAAAAACTGAGGGGCATATTACCAACAACTAGCGATAATTTTTGTCTCTAACTTGTTTAGAGACAAAAATTATCGCCGCACATCGGCGATTTTTATCGCAGATAAACCTTGCTATTAGCAAGGTTTATCGCAAATGCGATAAAAAACGGCCGCAATGCATGAATATCGCTGAAAAGTCAGCGATATTCATGCATTATCGAGCAAATGCTCTTAGCCATGTTATCCACCTACCATTGGATAACATGGCGAAGAACTGCTCAGGGCAGGTGTTAGTTTTTGGAGATATTCGCGCTTAGCTGTTTCCAGTCGCTAACATCTTGGCACGCCCACTTTGCATGTCATTAGTGATAAATATCACTGACATGCAAAGCGGGGCCCAAGATGGTCGCTATCTCCTATTAGCTGTCACTAACTGGTGTTAGCGACAGCTTGGTAATAGGGAGATAATTTTATCTCCGCTTTCTTGGCTTTTAAAGCCAATAAAGCGGAGATAAACCCCCTTGATAATATGCCCCTGAGTTTTTAACCTACCCATGATTGCATCATTTTTCACTGGTTTTGTTAGAAACTTGTGGTTTTTACTTGCCCGTGACTGTTTGATTTAACCTGTTGAATACTGGGATTTGCAGTCCTAAATCTGCTGTTTTTCTTCCTCATTTCCAGCGACTACCTGTTTTTCCCTCCTAATTTCTCCCTTGCGCTGTTCTCAGACCTGTATGTTAAGCAGTTAACCCCCAGCTCCCATTTTGTGTTAGCAAGTGAGTGAAACCAGATTCCACCCCTTCCCCCTTAGCAACAGGGATATTCTACATCAGAGGTGAACAGAGGGTGCTCCGAGACGGCACTAATCTGCTGTGAGCTGTTTACGCCGTGTTTATTAGGGATTGTGCACTCGTTTTCTGGCTAGGAGGGTGAATAACGTTTTATACAATCAGTATTGTTAGAGGACAGAGGGGCATATTAGCAAGGCGGGCGATATGAAATTATCGCTGCTTTTGCAGCCGTTTTCAGCCGAAAAGCAGCGATAATTTCATTGCCTTTTCAGCAAAGAAACGCAATCGCGTGTTTTGCTGATTTTACGCCCTTTTCCACAACGCCCAGCTTTGCATCTCTAATGAGATGCAAAGTGGGCGTTCCAGGGCAAAATAATAGGAGAAATGTCGCTAAGCGACATTTCTCCTATTATCAAGTTACATGCTCACAACCAGAGCGTTAGGAAAAGTAGCGCTAATAATCCACATTTGTAAAGCGCGAACAATCACCTGGGTCTCCAGGCGCTGGGGGCCGTCGGGAAGATTAAACAAGCTATTGCCCAGAGTTACATGGTGCTGGGCTAATCTGCCGCCGGTGCCCGGGATCGAACCCTGATCCCCAGATTCCAATGTCAGTCACTCTGGCCACGGCGCCACACCTCTTCCTCACCACAAGGCCACAGTTAACGCTACTTTCCTAACGCCTGCTTGTGACCTGATTTAGCCATGTAATCCAATGGGAGGTGCATTACATGGCTAAGATTGCCCTGCCCTGTCAGCAAGGTTATCGCAAAAATGGCGATAAAAATCCCAGCGATAGCGAGGATTATTGCCATTTTTAATGGAATATTTCTAGTTTTCCAGAAATATTCCATTAAAAATGGCGATAATCCCCGCTATCGCTGGGATTTTTATCTCCATGGCGTTAAGCGTTGTTAATACAGCGCTAACATGGAGATTATCGCCAGCGATAGCGGGCGGTAAATTTCCTCACGCTAGCAGCGGTCAGCGATAATTATCACTGCCGCTTGCTAATATGCCCCCCAGTTTGTTAGGCCCTTACTTGCAGAAGTCCAAAGTGTGGATTGAGCCTTTCTGTCTCCTAGGAGATTCTGAATAGAGGAGCAACTTCCAACTCCCCGGCCAGCAAACCTTGCCAGAGGTCACAGGGACCTTATATAGTCTGTTATTGGATGCTTATATGTGTGCGCTGATAGGTGGTTGCATCGGGGGTTTCTATTGGATTAGGGTTAATGGTCATTATGTATCATATGCATACATGCATACATACATACATACAGACATGCATAGATACATGCATGACTACTTGGGTAAATAACGATTTCTATCCTCATTACAATATTCTGCTCCAGATCCCAACCATATCCTGTATATGTATTTGGAGCTCATGGGGCTAATGTATGTAATAATCATGCAATGCATCAATTTTAAGAAATCGCTATTTGAGAATCACAAATGGGTATGTATGTACAAAATAGCAATTTTTTGCAATTTCTTAAAATTCCTTAATTGCGATTAGCAAATTGCGAATCGCAATTAAGGAATACTTCCCCATTCATTTCTATGGGCCAGGAGGCCCATAGAAATGAATGGGAAGTTATTCTCAATTTGCGATTCGCAATTTGCAAATCGCAAATTGAGAATACTTTCAAGGGTGCAGGGGTGTCCAAAGGACACCCTGTTGCACCCCTTAAATATGCATGGGTGCACACGTAGTGCACATACATGCCTTAAGGGCATGTATGTGCGTCACATGGCACTTTGAAAAATGCAAAAGTGTGCATTTTTCAAGGAATTCGCAACTTACCACCAACTAGAAGTTGGTGGTAATTTGCGATTCCTTAAGGGTATTTTGCTAATTTTTTTTGCTACATACATTGCATTTAAGGAATCACAAAATTTGCGATTCCTTAAATGCAATTGCAAAATAAGGAATTGCAAATTTTGTGATTCCTTATTTTGCACCATATTTTGCTTAATGCATTCCATTTAGCAAATTTGCATTCGCAAAGGCCGAAATTCTGCAAATTTTGGCCTTTGCGAATGCGAATTTGCTTGTTACATATGGCCCCAAGTCTCCTAGCTGCGCTGCGTGATGGGGGACAGGCAGGAATGCACTGTATTTAATATAATATAGCGCAGTCCTGTCTTTTCCCAGCGCTGGGGCACAGTGTGCCGCCTGCACTGTAAGCAGGGTTTTGGATCAAAAACAATCCTGAGAGGCCTTCTGCTCATTCTGTGTGTGCTGAGGACACATCTCAGGTGCAAATAACTCTCTCTCTCTTGCTTTTCAGAGGTTCTCTTGCTCACAGTGGACTATCAGAGCGTCTGCAGGGCGGGCCCGCCCCCATATTTTTATAACTACGATTACACGTCCAATTCTCGTGTTGCGGGGAGGCTGAGCGGTGTCAGCCATGTGTTCTTCGGTCGAGAGAGTCTGCTGTATGTCGTGAGGGGTGGAGAGCTATTTTGCGGTCGCAATAGCAATTCTGCAGACCCAAACAAGGAGTGGATCCAAACGACTGCCAGGCGCATAGGGAGAGGAGGCTGGGACGGATTCCTGCGCTTTTTCATCCACCCCAAAACAGGAGACCTTTATGCCGTCACCAATGCGGGGGAGCTCTACGCAGGCCCCCCGCCGGACAATGAGGACCAGGATTGGATGGGCTCACGAGCTAACAAAATTGGTAATGGCGGATGGGCTGTATTTTACGCCCTCTTCTTCGACCCCGATGGGATCCTGTACGCAGTGACTGCGGACGATAGGTTTGTAAGAGCATGGCCCCCGTCGAATGTAGATGACAACTGGATAGATAGAAGCCAGACCATCGGAGGAGGTGGATGGAGCGCTTTAAGCCACTTCATGTCTTTTACTTCTGATGGCATCCTTTGGTGTGTCGCCAAGTCAGACGGGAGGTTCTACCGGGCCTATCCGCCAAACAGCGTGAACGACGACTGGATTGAAGGAGCCACGAATGTGGGTATTGGTTACCTCTTTCCACTCATGGCATTTACAATTTAGTGACGAGAGGAAGAGCCCAGCACCCTTGTCTACGTAAGTATGACGTCATGCCCTCTTCTTTAACACACTTTCCCCAAAAGCTCTTAGCTCAGCTTTGCTTTGAGTCTTCAGTCTTCTTTCCTACGGTGAGTTTTCAAAATGCACAGATGCTAATGTCACTGTTTCCAACACACTCCATCCATCCCTGTTCTCAAACATCATCATTTCATCCTAATGAGTAACAAGTCTTCCTTTTTACATTCACCCCTTCCCACCATTCATGGCAGCTTATTGATAAAAGGTTGAGATGTTGGCAGGGGTGCCAGGCCTTGGGGGACAGTTTCTCTTACAAGGCAGGAGCAGAAAGTAATTAAAACAGCACTCGCCGCAGTCTTTATCTTTTGATTTTCAGAAATAAAACCTGAAAGCGGGGAATACTTTTGAAACACTAGACATAGATGTCCTGGAAGACATGGGGGTATCCTGTTTGCAACCACTAGGTCTTGCATTACAGGCATTTGAGGACCAATCAACAGTGGTAGCGCCTCCCTATGTGACTGATGCAAAAAGACCGATTGGTGGACAGAATGTTGAACAATGTCAGCATCCTGGGGCCAGTTTTGGGGTTTCAGCCCTCAACAGCCAGGATAGCTTGACTCCAGTGGCATGGAGAGCACGGGACCCACATCTGGGCATACCCGTCCCACTCAGGGTGACAAATGCAAAAAGAACATTTGATGGAAAGAATGCAGAACAATGTCATAAATTCACCCAGTACAGAGATCTGGCCTAAGTCCATCGTTTCTTTGCTCCCTGTACCTCCCCAGGTTAGACTCAGCCATGTGTAAATCATTCTTTACCCTGTTCCCCATGGGAACAGTCCAGCCCGAACGGCCAAGCAAGGTCCTCCCTGGAGCAAAAACAAGCATCGTAGGACCGGTTTCGGGTTTTCACCCCTCACCAGCCAAGCTAGTTAGACTCCAGTGATATGGAGAGCACGGAACCCATGTCTGGGTATACCCGTACCCGTCGGGGTGACAAACTCAAAAAGAACATTTGATGGACAGAATATTAAACAATGTCAAACATTCACCCCGTACAGAGATGAATGTTTGCATTGTTAAGCATTCCATCTATCATTTGTTCCTTTTGCTTTTGTCGCCCTTAGTGGGAAGGGACTGCCCAGACGTGGGTCCTGTGCTTACTGTGCCACTTGATTCAAGATAGCCTCCTAGATAATGCCCGAAAGCAGTCCCAGGATGCTTGTTTCTGATCCAGGGAGGCCCTGGCCTGGCAGTTCAGGCTGGAGTGTTCCCATAAGGAGCAGGGTCAAGACTGATTTGCATATGGCTTGGTCCAAACTGGGATGGCTGGGGATCAAAAGAACAATGATGGATTCAACCCAGATCTGTGACCCGGGGTGAGTGTCTGAAAAGTTTCAGCGCTCCGTCCATCATCTCCTTGTGTTTGCTTTGTTCACCCTAAGTTGGCAGGGTACGCCCAGACGTGGGTATGTTGCTCCCTTTGCTACTGGATTCCAGTTATCCTGGCTGATGATGGCTGTTAGCCAGAAAATGGTCCCAGAATGCTAGTTGCCGGTCCAGGGAAGAGATGGCTTGGCAGTTCGGTCTGGACTGTTCCCATGAGGCACAGGGTCAAGACTGATTTGCATATGGCTTGGTCCAAACTGGGGTGGTGTGGTGAGCCAAAGAACGATGGATTAAACCCAGATCCTTGTGACTGGGGGTGATTGTTTGCATTGTTCAGGATTCCGTCCATCTTTCGTTCCTTTTGCTTTTGTCTCCCTAAGTCCCATGCTGTGGAGGAGCCGGTCTTCCAGGAGCTAGAAAACTAGCACATGATTTCCAACTACCGAGCCAGCTACGGCTGCGCGCCAGAAACTGAGCAGTCTTCAGGGTGAAGAAACCATGAGTGGGCTTTCCGTTACCACTCCACTGCAAATAAAGCCCTATGTCTTGAGTGGGACCAGCTAACCCCCAATGAAAATATCCAGTGAAAGTGCTCTCCGTAAACACTGCTGCAGTCAGCAAAGCACTGAAGGGCATATGTAACAAATAATTAAGCTTCTCTCACCCCACTTTTTGTAGAGCAGTTGCTCAGCTTGATCACTTCTAATACATTGGGCCCCCTTTGGACCCATTTCATCCGCATATTCAGCGCGGGCCAGATGTGCGACACACATTACCGATTGCAAACTGCCCATCGGGCCGTTTACAACTGGTAAAAGGCATTTTCCTTTCTACCAACCATATTTTGTGAGCCGGTAACCAATCACGTACTATCAAAATAGGGTGTGTATGAATGTTTTGAAACCGAGAATGTGGACCAAAATATTCACAGATTCCCACAAATTTAAAATTGGGGTTATTCTATTCACAAACGGAAAGGGGTCCCCAAGGAACCCATTGCCCTTTGTGAATGTGAATGCCAACTTTTTATCAGAGCAGGCAGTGTTCCCAAGGACCAACCCTACCCTTACAGACTCTTGCAACTATTGGCCCATATCACGCCTGCCTTTTCCTTCCAAGATACTGTGCTACTTTCAGCTGCCTTAGGTAAGCACCTTCTCCCTTATAGCGGTTATGCACAAACCGTCATGATGGACTACAGTCTTAACCAGTCCCCCCCCCCCTTACAGGCGCATATCAGGCACGCCCAACTTCACAATCCACCTAGAATCCACCGGTATAACAGCTCTGGGTCAGCATGCGGGCAATCCTTTTCATGCAGACAAACCCTTCCCCCCGCAGTAGTGACTACACTGTAGACCAACTTGCGTCTCACACCAGGTACCGGCCCGCACCTCGCAATAACCTTCCGGGTTTATGACACGGCCATCCCGCAGTCACTTGATTTATATCTCACCAGAGCATGCCACATGTTCTCTGGTTCAACCGTGTTCTTTGAAACTCTCTATCCTGCACTTTCCGGAAACTATTTGGACACGGCCAATTCCTTCCTTTTCACTTGTAAAGTAGAACCTTGTATATAAGTGTATGGATCTGCCCATTTGTAATTTTGTGTTTTTCACCTTTTTCTTCCCTTCCTCCCATTCATTCCATGATTTAAGTATCTAGAATATGTGTATACAGATATGTCACCCTAAATGTCCTGAAGATGATCCCACTGATTTTAATAGGGATCGAAACGTCGTTAACAAATTGTACACCATATACATTGACAAAATTGCAATGTTGAACTTGTAATGGTGTGCTCACAATATTCTGTCTGTTGTATCTATAGTTAATGTAAATGCAAACGCGTTTTCCTTGCCTGAACCCTTCCCTTAATGTTGTTTTATTATGTCTGTCAGTAGGACGCAGGTTGTGTCCCGCTTGAATTTTTTCACCTATTTTTTTCTTACAAGTTTATTGTATTTTAAAAACTGTCCGGCTGGACATTTCTATACACGAAGAGTCTTGTGTGCTCCAGTGGATATCAGGGGTCGGGGAGCACATCTGTGCATTCCCCAGCAACTGTCATAAACCATGGTGTAGGAAACCCACCTCTCTATATAGTGCACCACAATGGGGTACAATGTGAAGAGAAGTCAGAGAGACCCTTATTGGTTTACAGAGGGAAAGTAGATAATACTAGCGCTTTATTTTGTGGTAGTGTGGGCGAGCAGTCAGGCTTATCCGAGGTTAGTGCTAAGCATTTATTGCTCTCACAGAGGCAATAAATGAAACACACACTCAAGAATGAAGACGAGACCGATTTATAAATAAATAGCAAAGTCTTTTTATATATAATTTGAACCAAGAACATCAGTTACAGGTAAGCATGTAATATGTTTCAGCAATAAGCAAGGTATGTCATGTAATTTACAGTTATTCTATGGAGAGAAACATAGAATGCGATAAATCAAATGCAGCAAGACTTGGGGGTTCACCTTCTGGAATATGAACGCTAGGGAGCCAGGATCCAAAGTTCTATTAGCAGCATCTGGGGGTGTCCCAGATTTGGCTGGTAGCGGGGTGCTGGGAGAGTAAGTATCTGGTGTGGTACGAAGAAGGGGAGACCACCTAAAAACAGGCTGCACAGGGGGACTTGTAGGCAAGTCCGAGGGCACTGACAAGAGTGCAGAGGTCACCATGGCCTGGGGACCGTGGGAGCACAAAGGTTTCAGAGATTCCGTGGCTGGTGGGGCTGGGTGCAGAGGAAATAGGTGATCCAAGCTCTGGGGCGCAAAGTGCACCTCGCGGTTAGGGGAAAGCACCTCAGAGGGGCTGGTGCAGGATGGCGGGGCCACTCCAAGGGGGTCTCAGGGCTGCTGACATCCCTCGATGGCTGCTTAGTCCTCAGGCAGTTGGAGTGTGGTATATAAATAAATAATACCGGATCTAGGTTTGACTGGACATAGTAATAACAGATAGCTCAATAAATAAGAGTCAAGATTCGAGGTAGTAGGAGTTTGCAGGTTTAATACAGCATAAAGGACAGGAACAGGACAACCTGCACAGGAATAGGATGGCAGCGCTGCCTGGGACAGGATTGGACTGGCGTAAGGGATCGGCGTAACATTTAATAACAGTGCACAAGCATATATACTAAAACAGTTGCATTACAATACATACGATAGGCGGAGCAGTGGGTGTGGTCAATAGCAGTCGCGAAAGATAAGGGTGAAAAGAGGTGTAACAGGAGGCGTATACATAGACATGTGATGTAAACGTAACAGAATATGTCATAAATGGGGCGGAAACATGGAGGGGGCTACCTAAGGAGCCGGGACCTCTAACCTAGTGGTGCGCGTAAACTGACAATGACGTGTTACTAGGAGAAGCTGGGGGCTATGACTTCTGTGCTAGGAGCAGAGACTGAAGTCTGGAGAGTCAGGGCGACATGTACCTAAACACTATCTAGTATCTGATGTTTAGAGAACATGTTGATAGAATCCAAAAGTTATCGGGGTAAAGGCTAACAGACTCTAAGACTGGTGCATGCATTATTCTACATGTAGTGCGTGATGAAGAATATTAAATGACCATTAATACAGTATTTTCTCTTACATGGAGACGTAAAGGCTAGACGATGACGGAAACTATTGATGCGATTCAGTAGCTTAGGAATGCAGAGAAGGAGGGCTGGACTGATAACTAGAATCATAACATACTTTTGGCAGACTCGTAGGCAGAGCCAGGCCGAGCCGGGCACTGTGAGGCAGGAAGTAAGTGAAGGGTCAGGAATACAGGTGGGGGCTGTATCGCTCCTCAGCGAGGGCTCAGGAGACAGGAGCTGAATCTGGTGTCCGGGCCCTTTTGAGGCCTAGAAACGGGGACTTTTCAATGAAATAACGTGCACACTGAGAAACGTGGCAACGTAACTTTACATAGGCCTAATACTCGTAGCTTTCACGAGAACTGGAAACTGGCATACTAGAGATGGACACAACTGTAATTGCGTCTTTAATCGATCATGGGGAATACATATGCATATTAATCATGTACATACAACATAGGATGGGGAACACGTAGGGACACAGAACATGGCAAAATTTACTTTTCCACATTCCCTCCTTGTCACTACGTTTCCATCAGGAAACATCAATATTCATGATACCATCTATCATTTCATACAGTATCATTTGCTCGTCTCGAATTTTCTTGGAACTGGATTTAGAACGGGACTTGGGACTAGGAATACAAGAGGTAGCACAAATGCCGCAAATCGCAGGGCCACATTGTATACAGAGGCAGCAACTGAATATGATCGCTACTGCAATACCTAGAAAGGACAACACTTTCCATCCCCAGGCAGAAATTATATTCCAGAACCAACCGGACCATGTCCAGGTGCCTGGATTTTGGTGTAACAGATGGGCAATTTTATGGAGTCTGGTTATAGCTGAATAAACAGACGGCGCGTTATTAGGAATGAAAATGCAGCAACTAGATCCGATGACTCTACATGCCCCGCCCCTATCGGCCAGTATGACGTCAAGGACGAGACGATTCTGGAGCACGACAATTCTCATAAAGGATTGCTCTTCGGTCAAGTTACCTAGATCAGAGGTAGTCTCAATCACTACTGCTTCAAGGGTTCTGGTTAATCTACGTATCAGTTTACTATTCACGACAGTACCTAAGTAGGGAAAGAAACCATTATTGATATCTATATATTGTTCTAGAGCAGTTTCAGTATAATCGACAATCGGGAGGTCTCTCTTGTGTCTAGTATGTACTAGGTGGGAATTCCTATGATAGTCAGGTGGGGCTAGAAAAACTGGTGGCAGTAGGAAGGCAATGTAACAGGTTCCCTCCCAATCGAGGGGCAGACGAACATATGCGGTCTGACCACAAACAAAATAGGAATGACGTGAAGCTTTAAAAATAGATTTCCTGCTGTCACTATACTTGACAATAGTAGTACAATCACTATGTCCTACATGTACGGAACCATTCTTTCGGACACATAATTCACCTTTAACGGGTAGTACTGACATAGCAGGTAAGTCTGGAGTAGTATCAGACTGAACATTCAGGACCATGAAATTCGAAGAATAATTACCTAAATTATAAACTTCATTTTCTAGATCTAACCCTGTTCTGTGGGGAAAACCTTGCTTGTCTGGAAAACATGTACTGTTCAGAAAGGATATATCATTTGAGGATAATGTTAACGTGGACCATGCTCCACACGAACCAGTATGTGAAAATGGATAAGGAAATAGTGGCAGAACTCCCTTCGGTGTCTGGAAAGGGGGGAGTCGACCACACACCCAACAATTAGTGGCATTGCTGGTCTGGTGTGAATAATGTAACATGCGGATAAAGGAATTATTACGCATAGCAAGACGATAAGAAAGTTCATGAGGAGGCAGATCACTAAACGTGTGCTCTACTGTAGCATTAGAAGACTTATTTACATGAGAAACTGGAAAACATAAATAAAAAGCATAACTTGTGCAGGCAATCATAAGGCTGAAAAACAATATGAAACTTAGACAAGCATTGGCATAGCCAATAGGTCTCGCCTTTGGGACCTTATAAGTGTTTATCCATGCAGCATACAATCCTGCTTGCTACAACATCTACTGTTACTTCACATGTCACTGGTGAACAGCCACACACACCCAAGGATGAGCTTTCATGCTACTTAATTCCTCTGTGTGTGTTAGTGCATGTTAAGATTTGCACCTTCACCCATTATTCCTCACTATATGCAAGGAAGTTCCGCTGTCTGCAGCACTGTAACGAGCAGGGATACTGGAGAGCTTAGAGGCTGTACAGTGGCACTCACTCTGTGCAGGAAGCTGGGCAGTGAGACAGGAGTTGAAGCTACACTACTGCAGCTCCATGGATCTATTACTCTGTTTATATTTACCCTTTGGTGGCCTCAAATCAGTGATCCACATTCTAATATAAAGATCTTATTAATCATTTGATGCTGGCTGAGCAGGGTGTGGGAGGTGGAGGAGTGCTAGCAGAGATGGTGGAAGCTCAAGGGCGGGTGCTCCTTTTGGCTGATGAATAGCTCCCCCCAATGCTTGCAGCAGTAAAGTTCTACACAGGGCAGTGGTTGCGGGGAGAGCTGGGCAGCAGAGGGCAGCTGCAGGGGATGCTGGGCACTGTATGTTGACTAAGTGACATGTTGAACATCAGAGAAGCAGCTGGGCACTCTGAATAGATAGAGAGGCCTGTGAAGAATGAAGCTAGCCCTGGTGCTAGCCATAACCTGAGCATCTCAGCGTCCACTTTCTAGGGATGCTGGGGGTGGGGGCTCTGCATGTTAAATGAGTCGCAGAAAGGCCGGAGCACCTTCTGAATGGAGGGAGAGTAACCCCTCTCCGGTGGCATACGGGGTGGCTTTTGTACCTGTGTAACTCAATCCCCTCGCAATATAGATGCTAAAATCACAGCCGGCACTTCCACAGTTACTCACAGGTAATGAATCCCATGCAAAAGGACTTTCCTCCCTGAGCAACAAATAAGGTAAATGATATAAGTATTCATTCAATAATAGACATATTTTAAGACTCAGGTACAGCTGGTGAATAAACAAGGTCAGTACAAGTAAAAAAGTTTTCAAAGTAAGAATCTCGCTTAATTAGTCCATGCTTGGTGTTGTCCAAAAGTAAGAATCTTCCAATAAATCTTGTCCAAGATGGTCATTTATTTCAAATCAAGTGTCAACAAAGTCAAAGGTGCACTACATCCAATCCGTAGCAAAGCAGCCAACACGTGTTTCGTCATGCACCAGTCTGTGCAAATGACTTCATCAGGGCAGCAGTTCCAAAAGAACATACATTTAATTATAATACATCTTCCAAAAGAATTTTAACAAAACGGTGAAAACATCTTAAAAAAGTCAAGCTTCCATTAGTCCAATAGTTTCGAGTATGAAATAAGTAAAGGAATGCAGAACAACACCACTAAAGTGTTATAACGGTAGTAGTGAAAAATACAGCAAGTCACCAGGGTCTGAGATCCACCGCAGTGCACAAATTCACCAAAGAATAAAATATAATAAATATAGTTATATTTCACCTTCTGAAACTATTAATTTTGAAGTCCCAAAATTCTACTTGCCAATATGACGTTAGGCTTGTACACTGAAAAATATTTATGATAACCAAAGCAGGTATATCAAAAATTAAATCAAAGCGTATCAGCCTTCTAGCAAAGTCAATACAAGATACTAGACATTGATCAGTAATATATGGCTCAACGTGACACCCCACCTGAGTTCATAATCAAGTATCACTACCCCTTAAAAAGACACCAGTAATTCGGCTTCAAAAAGTATAGGTGACTCAATATCCCTTACTATAATGCTCACCCGAATTCTTCAGTTATTCCTCACTCCATAATATTGACTAAATCATAAATATTTAATTTCCAAAAGGTAACCTGAAAATAGAAACAGGGGGTAAATATACACCCCAGAACGAATATACTCCACTATCAACAGCAACCCTATATTGCTCACCTATAATTCGAGGTCAGCAACAAGAAAACTCAATATCGATCCAATAACTCCTATCCGTCAGTCCTGTATGCAAAAATAGGAATAACGTGTATATCCTAAATACATCCATTAACATTCAAACCCCATAAGCCCCATTCCGTGTTCAAAATCTCACAGGAAATTGTCCGTAATCAATAGTACCGTTTACGTAGATATAACCTACCGGTCATAGATACTAGTTGTAGAGCATAAATAAATCCCATAAAGAGCTAATCGCAAAATATCAACTGTTTGCACCGTATCAGTCTCTAACTGTATTACATGGCGTGCTCCCCGTGCGCCATTACAGAAGCTGTTTATAAAGTCGAAAACAAAATAGGCGCCATCTTGAAACGGTAAAAAGAACCCACTAATACAGGAAAGAAACGTATTACCTAGGCAATCAGTTCTCCCAATAGTATTTGTACCTACTTATGCATTATCTAATGCAATAGTATAAATTATAATGAATTATTAATTTCGTCGATCAACGAGCAATTTTCAGTCCGTAATAAAGTACATCATCACTTTCTATTAGTAATGTACGTCCTACCGTCGGCTTACAGGAGACGCTAAAATAATATTAGTTCCCTTTATCTGAGTCTGATTCATCCTCAAATAAATATAATGTGCGTAAGAGTTACATTATATATGTTAGAATAAGTTTGAAAAATACACTCAGACATAATGGCCAAAGCGATGACATCACTCACCTACGAAACCGCAAGCAGCCCGGGCTGAGCGTGAGAGGGCGGGGGCTGCCGGCGCATGCGCGCTCCGAGCCCCGGCGCCAAAGCGGACTGCGGCATCTGAAGTCCCGGGTCCCAGGAGGGGGCCCGGGTGAAGACCAGCGCTGCGGAGGGAGATCGAGGATCGAGACTGACCCCCTGGCTGACGAGAGACAGAGACACGGAACACACTAAAAGAGCCCGGTGAGTTGGGGGGAGGGGGATGTGTGTGCGTGCGTCTGTCTGTGTGTGTGTGTGTGTGTTGTGTGTGCCTGCCTGTGCCTGCGTGTGTGCCTGCCTGTTCCTGCGTGTGTGCCTGCCTGTGCCTGCGTGTGTGCCTGCCTGTGCCTGCGTGTGTGCCTGCCTGTGCCTGCGTGTGTGCCTGCCTGTGCCTGCGTGTGCATGTGTGCATGTGTTGTGAACAGCCGGCCGGGATCGGAGCGCGTGACCTGATCCGATCCCGGCCGGCTGCGTGCTCGTGACAGTCTGTTGTCTCTGCCTAGTCCTTGAACGGGAAAAGGACTGAAATGATTGCAATAGATCGCTTTGCGACAGCAGGGGCTTTCGCCCCTGCATTCGCAGGCGCGACCTAAAAAACGATACATCGGATTGAGTTTTGACTAACTCTCTCACTATGGGGGTCTATTTTATACATGTCAGAAACCGGTCTAACCGTTTCACCTAGGGGAGGACTTAGACAATCAAACTGGCTGACTTATTTTACTAGACCTTAATTTCTTCTTATACTCCTGTTGCGGAGTTTTCTCTAACAGGGAGGGATTTGTATCATTGTCATTTGCGGGACAGTCCTTGAGAATAGTACTTTGGCAGTCTTTAAAATTCTCGGAAATGTTCTTGAAAACAGTCTTTAGTCCATAAAACTTTTTCACATGAGACAGGTGGACCCAGCCCTTCCTGCCTTCCAGCTTGACGGCAGTACGGGTGGCCAGGAGTACTTGCTTTGGCTCCTTCCAGCGAGGCTCCAGCGGACTTGAACGATCAAAGTTCCTTACAAGAACCAAACTTCCGGGAACGATGTCATGCGGTGCCACCTCGGTTTTGTCTGGAAATGCGGCAGAAACCTGTGAACGACAAGAGTGTAGGGCAGACATCAAGGAAGCTAGGTAATCTGTCAGCATATTACTTGAAACATCGGTAATACTTCGGGGTCTAGGTGAACCCCACATATTAGGGGGGCGGCCAAATACGACCTCATAGGGGGACAGACCTGATCTGGAATGTGCGACCATGCGCATATAAAACAGAGCGACTGGCAGAGCTACTAGCCAGTCTACACCTTTTTCTTTACAGACTTTGGCAATGCGGATTTTCAGGGTCTGATTATGTCTCTCTACGAGACCGGCTGCTTCAGGATGGCGTACACAATGGAACTTCCACTGGTATCCTAACAACAGGGAAACGTGTTTCATCAATTCAGATGAGAATGGCTGGCCGTTATCAGAATATACGACCCTAGGGAGTCCATAACGGGGGAAGAATTCACGAACCAACTGTTTGGCAGTGGTCGCGGCTGTGTAATCTGGGACTGGATATGCCTCTGTCCACCTGGACAAAGCGCATACAACTACAAGGACATACTTGAAACCTTGACATCGCTCCATCTGAATATAATCCATCTGGAGGACCTCAAAAGGGTGGTCAGGGGGCTGGAATCCACCTTGTTCCACCGGGACACTTTTACCTGGATTAAACTGGCAACATATCATACAGGTACGGACTTTCTGCTTGGCTGCAGCTCGTAAATGCTTGTTGAACCAAATGTTCTGGATACTGTCTAACATAGCTTTTTCTCCTAAATGTGCTGGACTATGTGCGGTATTGATAATGACTTGAACCATAGAGTCGGGGAGAAACCATGTGGCTCTACCCTTCGTTACCCATCCCTGATCTGTCTGGACCCCTCCTTGTTCGGACCATTTCTTGATTTCATCGGGAGTAGCATGTAACTGGATATCTATGACATCTTGAGCAGGGTCTTTAACTGTCATACTAGTAGTCGGATCTGGAGTATGTGTCTGTGTCGGGTTAACTGACATGTCTAGAGTCTGTGCTGCAAGCTTGGCTGTGCGATCTGCTAGATCATTACCTTGAGAAATAATGTCAGTAACTCTCATATGTGCTTTGCATTTCATGATAGCGATAGATGTCGGTAAATGTATGGCATCTAACAGAGCTTGAATAAGGAGACCATGCTGAATCTTGGTTCCATGAGAAGTCATGAAACCTCTCTCCTGCCAGAGCACTCCGAAGTCGTGTACAACTCCGAATGCGTAACGTGAATCTGTATATATGTTTACTTTCAGGTCCTTGGCACGTATGCAGGCTTGGGTCAGAGCAACTAGCTCTGCTGCTTGAGCAGACAGGGTGTCAATACGGTGTGTTTCAATAACTTCGGTGTCAGTAGTCACTGCATACGCGGCTACTAGTTCTCCTGTACTAGTTCTCATACATGAACCATCCACATAAAGTGTAAGGTCGGGATTAGGTAATGCAATGTCTGTCAGGTCTTGTCTTGGCTTAGTCATAGTGTTAATGACTTCCACACAGTTATGTGTGGCAGGATTTGAAGTAACTGACGGTAACAGTGTAGCTGGATTTAAAACGTTGCAGCGTCTGATTTCTATGTGTGGCTGGAACAGTGTCAGTTCATAACCTGTTAAACGTGCAATTGTCAAGTGCTGAGTCTGTGTTCGGTTTAAAAGAACTTCCACGGAGTGTGGAACTTGTACTGTCAGGGAATGTCCTAATACTATGGAATCACTTTGTCTGATAGCTAGTGCTGTGGCTGCAACTGACTTGAGGCACGCAGGCAGAGCCTGGGCTACTGGATCTAATGTGCTCGAAAAATAAGCACAGGGCTTGTACTGTCCTGCTTGATCTTGTGTGAGAACAGATAATGCTGTACCATCACGTTCTGTAACAAAAAGTGTAAAAGGCTTACTGTAGTTCGGTGTAGCTAGAACAGGAGCTTGGCATAAAGCTTTCTTTAACTCATTGAAACTAAGTGTATGTTCAGATGTCCAAGGGAGGACAGTTGATACGGCTGCCTCCTGTGTCGTTAACTGTATCAGTGGTTTAGCTAGAAATGCATACTGAGGAATCCATTGTCTGCAATAAGAAGTAAGGCCGATAAAAGCACGTACCTCCTTCTGTGTCTTGGGCTGAGGAAGACTCGCTATTAACTGGATACGGTCTGGTGTCAACTGCCTACCCCACTTGGACAGTAAGTGGCCTAAGTAGATCACTTGCTGGACACAGAATTGAAGCTTCGAAGGGGACACCTTGTGCCCCATCTCGGCAAGGAAATACAAGACTGTAAGTGATGCTCGCTCGCAAGCACGTTCAGAACGGGCTGTGATCAGTAGATCATCGACATACTGGAGCAGGGCAGTGTCAGTTGGCATGTGAATGTTGTCTAGTTGTCTCTTAAGTGCTTGACTGTAAATACTAGGACTTTCTGTAAAACCTTGAGGAGCTCGTGTGAATTTATAGCTCCTTCCATTTAAACAAAAACCGAAAAGGTACTGGCTGTCTGGATGAATGGGGACACTGAAAAACGCGTTCTTGAGGTCAATGACTGTAAAAAATGAGGCTTCGGAATCAATGGCTGTCAATAGGAAGAGATATCTGGAACAACTGGGTACTGGGGAATAATACATTTATTGAGTTCTCGAAGGTCAATCACTAATCGATATACTGGGGGTGCATTTGGATCAGTACGTTTCATGACTGGAATAATCGGAGAATTACATACATTGGAGTCAGTCTCTACAACTACTCCTTGAGCAATAAGCTCGTCAATAATTTTGGATAAGGCTGCTACAGCCTCAGGTGGCAATCTGTACTGTCTGATTCGTGGTAACACTACACCTGGTTTGAGAGTCACACGATGGGGTGTGATTTGCATGAAACCAACATCAGTTGGACCTTGCGCCCATAGATGCTGCGGAACATTTGACAATCTTGGATCAAAATCTCGTAATACATAGTGACCCTTGAAGTCACGTAAAAACAAACGTATTCCCTCGGGGGAACAACATATGACTGCACCTAATTCTTTCAATGTCTTAATGCCTAACAAATTTTCTGGACATGACCTCGTAAGTAACAGATCAGTAGTGCGGGACAATGGACCTATTCTAGAGTAACTGGCTTAGATATCTCGTTTACAATAGGCTTTCCTGAAAATCCAAGGGAAACATTTCTAGAGCCTGAGAGCGGAGCCCCTGGAACTTCGGCGTGACTAATGGTAGTCCTACTTGCCCCTGTATCAATCAGAAACTTTCTGTCTTTCCCTAGTACCTGACTATGAACATAGGGACCTTCTTGATCTACAGGAATCTCGATGAGAGGCAAGTCTACCTCCCTCTCTAGGCTGTTTCATGAGTACTGCTGGTACTCTGGATACTCGGACTGTGCATACTGGTACATCTGCTGTGTAACATGCTGTGTTGCAGCAATAGGCTGCGGTGCTGGAACTGTCTGTTGTGCATTCTGTGGCTGAGAAGTCTGTGAAACTTGTTCTTGTCTAGGCGGACGTGGTCTTTCTTTAGTTTTACCAGTGGCTATATTATGTTTCAGAACTGCACACTCGTTTATGAAATGACCTGGCTGTTTACAATAATTGCATGTCCCTTTAACGGGAGCTGCAGGATGACTGGCTTGATTCGGACCCCTCTTCTGACTGTCTTGTGGAACAGATTGTGCAACTAGTACTTTCATTTTTGTGTCTTTCATACGTTTTCTCTCGTGTTCTTGCTCTTCTCTGATTCTATTCTGGTGGTACTGGAGCATCTGTAACATCTGGGACGGGGTACTAGCTTGCCATGTACTTTCGACCTTCAAAACTCGATTCTTAACTTGTGGACTTGAATTCTCGATTAATTTAGTAACAAAAAGATGAGGGTATGACTCGCTACTCGTCTTCAAGCCACTGTTTATAATGAAACATTTCTCAAATCTAGAATAAAAATCACTAGTGTCTTCGTCTTGTTTCTGTTTACAGGCTGAGATTGCATCCCAGTCTTCCTTTTTAGTGGCTAATAATCTGGGCAAAACTTGTATTAACAGTTCTGGTAATTCTTTACATTTCTCTCCAAGACCGGTACCTGGTACTCGTATCTTATCTTCAGCTTCTAGAACTACCCAATCGATCTTTTTCTCTCCCACCTCCCATTCTTTTTCCTTGAGTTTTTCATATACCCCGGCGGGCAATAGGACTTTTAACATTTTAATAATATCTGGATACGTATATTCTCCCATACGGAGCATGTCCTTTAATTCTCGGTGGAACCCTGCTGGATCTTTGTCATGACAAGGAATTAATTTCTTCATCTCTAAGAGTTCCATCTTTGTAATCGGGGTGTAAACAAATACTCGTTGCATTTCACCATCTGCTGTCCTGACTGGGTGTACTTCTCGTAACGGATTCTGTCTATCTATGTAAAACGATTTACTTTCTGGGGGTGAGACATGAACAAAATGCGGGTTCAGGAACGTTCTATATTTATGGCGCTGTTCTAGAATGACACTAATTAAATCGGTACCTAAACCTTTCCATCTATACTGGAGTAACTCGTTCAGGACATCATGTAACGGACCTGGATCGGAATGTTGACCCTCATACAATGTGATGAGGTGCTGAATCATATACATACCCACCAGTCGTTGCTCGGCTGGGGGCAATTTCAGAAACATTTGTGCCACTATTTCGTCTGGAAAAGTGGTAGAATCAGTAGCCCATCGGACTGCTGATCGGGCTAGTTCTTGTTCATGCATGGTACTTAACTCACTATAACCGATTCGTGATTTCAGAATATGATCGGTAGCTTGAAATACTTGTTCTAGAGAACCTTGTTCTGGTGCTGGATGATGAAAGATTTTCTTGTGTTCTAGGCGTAAATGGCGGTCTGGAAATCTAGATTTTCCTACATACGCTATTCTGGCGGGATTCTCGTCCTCTACCTCTTCTGTAGGAGAGTCATTCTCTTTCTCGCTTACTTGTGCTGCTTTACGTTGTTCGTGTAACCTTATTATTTCCTTACGAATTTTCTTGTACATACTCTCTATACTACTGATAGTTCTGTGCTTACCCTCGGCTATATTATCACTCCACCTTGTCAGTGTTCTCATTTCGGCCGGATCTTTGGTCGGATAATCTTGTTCCCTTATTAAACAATTAATCAGAAACTTTAATATCATGAGCTGGATCTCAGCTTTCCTTTGAGACATGGCTTCGCCAATACTTTCTGGATCATCCCCTGTACGGATGAAACGATATATTCTGTCTAGATCTTCTTTCATATCCGGTAGGGTGTCCAAATACCCGGTCACCCGTCTTACACGTATGGAGTATATAACTGTACTATCATCGCCTGCGACTGGATCATAGCGGCATTCAGTAAGAGCTCGTCGGATATCTGCAACGGACTTATATTTGGGCGTACGCTGTAACGCACGTTCATGTAACTCGACTAACGTTACACGTTGGTATGGTGGCGGGGTACCAGGAGGACCTCCTCCTGCCCCTAAACTAGAATCGTCAACTGATACTCTTCGTGCTGGCAGAGTGGCTGATGTGGCGGGAAGTTGTACTATGGGCTGGACCGGGGGTACCGTAGCAGGTACTGCAAAGGGGGCCCCGGTGTCTGGAGGTGCAGGAATTGCATGATTTACAGGGACTGGCGGAACAGGATTTGCATATTCCGGGACTGTGTCGTCCAAGTAGGACGAGAGAAAAATATCAGCTGCGGTCGGTTTGTGACGTAGCTTGGTCGGAACTAATGGTGGCGGAAAATTACTGGATGCCTCCGGGGTTGCTTTTGGCAAGCCCTCGGCAAGAAGAGGATACATACCCTTAATGAGGGCATTCCTCTGTCTGTCTGACTGTTCGGTTTTGACTCGTTCACCCATCTCGATTAGTTCCCTTTCTTGCGCTCTTTCTAAGGATTCTCTACTTAATTCTGACTTTCTGATTTCTTTTTCGGTTCTTTTATGAGATTCTTTGCGCCATAACTCGATGGCATCTTTCTGTGACTGTCTGGCTTTCTTTTTCCATAATGCTTCTTCTACTCGCATGATGCACTCGGCATCCCACGTGCCTGATACAGGCCATCTATACTTTTCTTCTAACTGTTTGGTATACTCTACCCATAAATCTAGATATAATATGGCACTTATGCCATGCTTCTGATACATAAAATGACCTGGACTGTCCCTAGGCGGGACAGGAACTGCTTCTTCTAACAGACCTTTTCTAGTTCTTAACTGACGTAGTTTGGAAAACAACGGCATGACTGGACTGTAATCTAGACACAATTACAATACACAATGAACACGATAATTACACCACTTTCATACCACGACATTAAAATACATGAATGACATTTAAAAATAACAGTCTGAACAGAATACTACCTGGAATACTGAAAACAGAATACATGAATTTTCTCGAGAACAGAACTGACTAGAACAGAAACTAGATGCACTGCTGAAACAGTACGAAACTTACCGGTCTCATAAAGAGACACGTCAGGACCCGCATCCACCGGAGTGGACACTTCGTTTTTGGGTCTGTGTACCACCAAAACCCACGGACCAGAATCAATTAGATTGACCCTGTCTAGATACTACCCCAGCAACGGTACTCACCGGGCAGCAAGAACGGAAGGCCTCGGACTGGACTGGACTGCTTCGACGCCGGACGGACGAACTTCGGACTTCAGTTACGGGTGGGCCTCCGGATACCTCGGACCTTGGACTCTCGGCTTGGGCTCTGGTCGGGACTCGCCGCGTTCCTCCACCGCCTCGTCTGGATGCTGGACCGCAACCTCCGTCTCCTCCGTGGGCCTGAGGGATACTTAAAGCAGAAATATCTGCCGGTGCGCAGAAGAGTTCCGTCACGGCTGCAGAGGGTCAGGGGGCATACGTGGCTTCACCGGCGCGTGGGGAAAGGGCAAATTCCTATTCGGGCGCCATTATGTGGTATATAAATAAATAATACCGGATCTAGGTTTGACTGGACATAGTAATAACAGATAGCTCAATAAATAAGAGTCAAGATTCGAGGTAGTAGGAGTTTGCAGGTTTAATACAGCATAAAGGACAGGAACAGGACAACCTGCACAGGAATAGGATGGCAGCGCTGCCTGGGACAGGATTGGACTGGCGTAAGGGATCGGCGTAACATTTAATAACAGTGCACAAGCATATATACTAAAACAGTTGCATTACAATACATACGATAGGCGGAGCAGTGGGTGTGGTCAATAGCAGTCGCGAAAGATAAGGGTGAAAAGAGGTGTAACAGGAGGCGTATACATAGACATGTGATGTAAACGTAACAGAATATGTCATAAATGGGGCGGAAACATGGAGGGGGCTACCTAAGGAGCCGGGACCTCTAACCTAGTGGTGCGCGTAAACTGACAATGACGTGTTACTAGGAGAAGCTGGGGGCTATGACTTCTGTGCTAGGAGCAGAGACTGAAGTCTGGAGAGTCAGGGCGACATGTACCTAAGCACTATCTAGTATCTGATGTTTAGAGAACATGTTGATAGAATCCAAAAGTTATCGGGGTAAAGGCTAACAGACTCTAAGACTGGTGCATGCATTATTCTACATGTAGTGCGTGATGAAGAATATTAAATGACCATTAATACAGTATTTTCTCTTACATGGAGACGTAAAGGCTAGACGATGACGGAAACTATTGATGCGATTCAGTAGCTTAGGAATGCAGAGAAGGAGGGCTGGACTGATAACTAGAATCATAACATACTTTTGGCAGACTCGTAGGCAGAGCCAGGCCGAGCCGGGCACTGTGAGGCAGGAAGTAAGTGAAGGGTCAGGAATACAGGTGGGGGCTGTATCGCTCCTCAGCGAGGGCTCAGGAGACAGGAGCTGAATCTGGTGTCCGGGCCCTTTTGAGGCCTAGAAACGGGGACTTTTCAATGAAATAACGTGCACACTGAGAAACGTGGCAACGTAACTTTACATAGGCCTAATACTCGTAGCTTTCACGAGAACTGGAAACTGGCATACTAGAGATGGACACAACTGTAATTGCGTCTTTAATCGATCATGGGGAATACATATGCATATTAATCATGTACATACAACATAGGATGGGGAACACGTAGGGACACAGAACATGGCAAAATTTACTTTTCCACAGGAGTCCGGCTTGGACTCTTGTGGTCGGTCTTGGGTTGCAGGGCATCTCGTACCCCAAGGTTTGCACTGCCCGGCTCTGGAGGATCCTGGTGCCTCCAAATTTGGCGAGGAGTCAGATTTGATCTTTCAGAGCTGTGGAACCTTCTTCTGGGAAGTTGCAGCATTGATGGGCCAGTGCGCTGCAAGTCGAGAGTTTGGATCCTGTGGTTTTGGGGGCTGCAATTCAGGAAAATATGTCCTCTACTCCAAGGGAGTTCTTAGGCAATTTGGCAAAGGGCTGGAGGGTTTGTAGAGGTCTTCCAGTGGCAGGACGAGACAAGGCTCCGTGATTGTTGAGTCTGTGGGCTGCAGGCAGGGTTTTGCTCCAATATCCATTCCAGGATCTCTGTTCTCGAGGTCAGCTGCTCTTCTTTGTCCTTGATCTTCTTCGTCCATCGAATCTGAGTCTCAGTGCTCAGGGGTGCCACAAAAATACAAAATGTAGGGATGTTTAAGGGAGTGCCAAATAGTGGCCACTGGGCTACCCACCTTTAGGGTGACTACAGCCTCTAAATGCACAGCACATGTGGGGTGGGCATGACCTTGACCCTGATAGGCTATTTTCCCCAATCTGTAAGATGGTGGAAAGTAAATGAGGAGTCCTCATCGCCTGCCTCACATTAGGGGAGGTGCAGATTGACTGGAGACCCTCGTCCTCATCTAACCAATGATCCCACCTTCAAGCCGAAAGTGCGGTCAGAACAGGGGGGGGGGGGGGTTGCCATCTGATGCTAGCAGGAGAGTTATGGATCAGAGTTAAAAGGTGGCATCGCCTTGAAGCTTCCTGCCCTGGAAAGCTGTTCCTGCCTGGAGGAGGTGTGAGGCACCTTCGCCCAGGGCAGGCATTGTTTGTGGCCCCTGGGAGTTCAGATAAAGAGTAAAGGCTCTCACCCCATGGGTCCAGAAACATGTCTACCTCAACAAGCAAGAAAGGATGACGTTCAGGCCCATGTCACACGAGACCCAGGGGCTCTAGAAATGGCTTCTAGCCAGCGACCTGACGATCACAGCAACACACCTGCCAGGTGTACATAACGCTCAGGCAGACTCCCTCAGCAGACTCCTGCAAGAAAACCATGAGTGGGTCTTAAACGATGACATCGTCCAAAAGTACCATCTTTCAATGGTGGGGACTCCAGCCATCAACTTGTTTGCCACCACAGAAAACAAAAAATGCAAAAGCTTTGCCTCGAGGTACTTCCAGCCAGGGACGCTGGGGAATGCCTTAGGGATCAAATTTCTCTATGCTTTTCCACTGATTCCACTGATCCCAACAGTCCTCATCAAGTTGTACCAATCGAGAACCAAGATGACCCTCATAGACCCGTAGTGGCCACGTCAATGGTGGTTCACAGACCTCCTTCACCAGTCCGTCCATTCACATCTCAAGCTGCCATGCAGACCAGACCTGCTAACAAAGTTCGGAGTCCAGATGTTACACATCAATTTCTCCTCTTTGAAATTGGCGACATGGCTCCTGAGCTAGTACAGTACGGACAGTTGAATCTGCCACAAGACTACATGGATATACTGATAGAGGCTAAGCGGCCTTCCACCCGTTCCGCAAATACCTTCAAATGGAAGAGATTTTTCATATGGAGTTCCTCCAAGAGCGTGGACCCTCCATCTTGCCAGGAAGATGTCATTCTTCCGTACTCACTCCATTTGGCAAAATCTGGTTTGCGATTCTCTTCCATAAAGGTTCACCTGGCAGCTCTTACTGCCTACAAAAAACATCCTTCTCAAATCTCTTTTTTTAATATCCCAGTCATAAAGGAATTTTAGAAAGGTTGAAGGTTCTTCCTCCCATTAGACGTCCTTCTCCTCCCTGGGAGCTTAAGATAGTACTTTTGCGTCTTATACAGGACCCCTTTCAGCCGATCCACAAAGCCTCCTGGGAACACCTTTCATGGAAGACAGCTTTCCTTGTAGCAAAAACATCGACTCGCAGGGTTAGCGAGATCTAAGTGCTCACGAACCATATACCGTCTTCCACTCTAGCAAATTGGTCATTAAAACTCACCCAAAATTCCTCCCCAAAGTTATTTTGGACTTTCATATTAATCAAACCATCTCCTTACCAACATTCTTTCAGAATCTCTACTCCAGCTGAAAGCCCTCTTCATTCTCTGAGTATGAGGAGAGCTTTGAAATTCTATCTCGATAAGGCAAGGGACATCCACAGAAAGTACCAATGATTTAGCAACAAAGGTCTGGTCCATATGGGTTTAGTCACTTCCTTACAATCCATCTCCCGATGGATAATTTCCTGCATCCTTTGGTGCTACCAAAAAGCTGACAAGACGCTAGCAGTTAAACCTAAAGCGCACTTCACTAGAGGTAAAGCGGCTACTGCTGCTTTTTTTGAGGAATATACCTATTCCGGATATTTGCAAAGCAGCCACGTGGAGATCTGGTCATACATTTACCAAACATTACTGCTTAGACTCGGATGCCAGAGCAGACGCTCAAGTAGAACAGGCCTGTCTTAGAAATCTATTTCCTTAAGTGGCTACCTTAGTTCACTCTGTCTTCTCCACTGCGCTCTGTGGGGATGGACTTGCTACTTTATTCAGTGCGTATGCCTATTAAAGATAATCCCCTACGGGGGCGTGGCTACGACGCCACGCAAGATGGCCGCGTTGTGCTGAACCTCCGCCTCACCGGACCTCTTCTTCATGGTTTCTGGTGTTTCCACGTCGTCTCCGTGAGCCTGCATGCATCGGAAAAGCTCCGGAATGTGAGCTGCCTCTAACGCGCCCACCTAATTGATTTTCTGTCAGCGCAAGATTTATTGCCAGCCCTTCGACATTGGAGCTTCCTGTGGCGTCATTTCACGGAGTTATCTTCCCTCACAGAACGAGCGCTTCACTTCACTGCGCAGAAGAGGTTTGCCTATGTTTTTCTTCCCTTGAAATGCAAAATTCAGCTGTGGACTGTTTTTGCTTTACCACCTGAATATTTCTGTGCCTCTTTTTTATCGGTGCAATTTATATCAGGGAATTTGGAGGTCTGTCGTCACAGCATTATTTATGGCAATACCTTTGCTCCCTCGTTTAACAATACCAGCATGTGAATTCTTGCTGCATCATCCCTAGTAAACGAGTGGCAATTAACCCATGAATATTGGCAGACTGCTGTTGCTGTAATTTTTTATCTGCCTTATGCCTTTCTGTGGGAGCTCCAGACCAGCGTTTTTTCTCATGATTCTTCATACTGCAGAGCTCTAATGCCTATGAATTTCCTCTAATGCAGATTATTGCTTTAATAATAACATTCTGACTGTGCCTCATTTCCAACTGTGCAGTTCATCTCATGGAATATAGAGGACTGTCATATCACCATTGTTTCTGGCTACATTACTGTACCCTCCTGCTGCACCGTTCCCAGTAAATGTAATCCCTGAATATTGGCGGACTGCTCTTGCTGTAATTTTCATCTGTCTTATGCATTCTGTTAGAGCGCCAGACCAGCGTTATTTCTCATGAATCTTCATCCTGCAGAGCTCTAATACCTGTGCACTTCCTCTAATGCAGTTCATTGCTTCAAAATAATCTTCTGCCAACGCATTGTCAATTTGCTACCAATGACGACCATCTTTCAGCTTGTCATCTCAACCCTTTACTGAATGTCTTATTCTCACGGAAGCGAATATGTAACTCATTGTTTGGCACTGGCTTCTACCTTCTGATGCTCCAGGATTCTAACTTCTCTTACATCCTCAAAGTCAAGTGCCTATTTTGCGCTCCACTGATATAGACTAGTTTACCTGCTAGCACAAGCATCATTTCTAAGGTAAGGCTACGTAAGCCTCAATTTGTCTTCACGCCCTCTGTGAAAACTCTGGTGGGTTCTCCGTCTGGTGCACCTAAGTCGAATTCCTCCGTCAAAATGTCGACTCAAAAATCATCCTTGGCTCACTCATCTGCTGGTAAGCCCTCTTCACCGGCTACACCAGGCAAGCGCCTCAAACACAATTCTCCTACACCAGAGGATAACCCCCCTGCCTCGCCTATTGATCAGATTTTGGAGGAACTACGAGCAATGCGTCCCTTTATTGAGAAGACGAGTACAGATATGCAGCTTCTGAAAGACAAGTGGGAATCCATGGATGCCCGAATTTCTACTGTTGAGCTCCATATTCCTGAACTTCAATCCAACACGCAACGTATTGGGGCATTGGAGAAGACTGTCCTCTCTCTACAAAAGCATACAGAAGATTTGGAAAATCGCAATAGGAGAAACAACCTCCGTATTTACAATTTGCCGGAAAATCTTGAGGGGGACAATCCAGTGCCTTTCTTTACCACCTTCTTACCGAGACTCTTGGACTTGCCTCCTTCTACATCCATCAGTATACAGAGGGCCCATAGATTGGGCGCGAGAACTGACTCTTCTTCCAAACCTCGTGGAGTAATCATCCTCTTTTTGAAATACACAGATCTCCTTTTGATTCTTTCAGCAGCAAGGAACAAAAAACAAGTGACTTGGCAAGATCGACGAGTCTACTTATCTCAAGATGTCTCCAATGTTACTGCCTCCAGACGTAAAGAATTTCTGGCTATGCGTCCTTCTCTACGTTCTATGGGAGCAAGATATGGCCTCTTTCACCCTTGTACTTTCAGAGTCACCTATCGGAACAAGACTTGGTCATTTCAGGAACCTGGAGAACTACGGAACTTTCTCCTATTACAAAATGAAGAAGGAATGGATGCCTCCTCCTCTGCTTCGACCAGTGGCTGAACTTTGGCTCTTGTTGTCTCCATGTCTTGTTCTCTAGTAATCTTTCTCTGACTTCATGTTCCTCTCCGCATCGCTTCTCTTATCCCTAAATATTCTCATTTTCCCTATTTCCTCTTTTATTGTCTCTCTCTTGCACCTCTTCCAGTTACTTATTGTTCCTCTCCATATTCTAGTTCTATCTTTATGTCAAATATCCTGTATGTATGTCAATAATTTCTCTTTTTTTCTCCAGATGGATATATGTCGGTCGCTTCCTTCACGATTTTATCCCATCCTGTATTCCTTTTTGTCCGGTTTGGCGTGGTCCTGCTCCTGACCCTGGTTCGTCCGTCTTGTAACGCATCACCACCTCCCCACCTTCCCCTTTGTGTACTTCCCCCTCCAGGTATGTTTCATACAGTCATCCTTTTGGATTTGTACTGTCTTCTATGCCTTCTCTCTTTTCTTCCTTCTCCTTCCTTTGCTGCTCTTCTCTCCCTTTTCCTATCCCTATCCCTTTCTCCCTTTCTTTTTCTTTTTCATCTTCTACCTATCCTTCCTTCTACCTTTTTGATGATCTACATGGTTCTTATTTACCTACAGTTTGAATGACTAAATATACAGTATGTTATTGCATTTTTCACTTTTGATAAATTTACTACTCTTTCACCTTCAAAGTTGTTTCATGGAATGTGAAAGGATTTAATCACCCTATCAAAAGGCAAAGAGTACTCTCACACTTATCTTCTTATAATCCAGATATTGCTCTTATTCAAGAAACCCATCTCTCAGATATTGAATCCTTAAAACTAAAACGATTGTGGGTTGGAACTGTTTTATTTTCTTCTGCTTTTCAAAAAAAGAACGGGGTGGCTATTTTGATTCATAAACGCCTCCAGTGTAAAGTATTGTTAGAAGAAAAAGACGATGAGGGGCGTTGGATTTTGGCTAAACTACTCATTAATGCTATCCCAATTACTGTGTTCAATGTTTACGGTCCCACATGTTTTGACTCGTCCTTTTGGCCCTCCATTACAGCGAAATGTATTCAATATAAAGAAGATTCTTTCCTACTAGGTGGAGATTGTAACCAGATCATTGACCCCTTTTTAGACCATAAATCTTCTGTTCGTTTTTCCCCTCACAAACCACATAAACAGTTCCTTGACACTATCACTCAGACGCATCTTGTGGATTCATGGAGACTCACTCACCCAGATGTTATGGATTTCTCCTTCTTCTCTCCTCCTCATGCTTCTTTCTCTCGTTTGGAC